>NC_140579.1:386033781-386038781 GCF_964204655.1 Triturus cristatus | reverse complement strand
CTGAAATGTTGAGTTTGTGTGTTTTAATGATGTTATCAATGTTTTCATTGATTACTTCTCCTGCATACATGAATGAGCTATGTACAGATCTGGAGCCTCCCTGAGGTACAATAAGTTATTAACTTTGTTCAGACCAATTGTTGTACATAACTTTGGAATACTGAGGCCCCCAAAGGATCTTTTCAAATACAGGAGACCATCACATGTGTATGCAGGAAGGTGTAGAAAGTGTTTGACATACTTTCTAATTGTTTGATCCAGAATGTTTAAAGTTTTCGCTTCTGTTCCTGCCATTTCCAGTTTAAATGACAGGGATCAAGTATTGACAGAATATTTCTATTTTCTGTGTGGGCTTAAGTGGTAGATTGTCGAGTTTTTGAGCCCAGTCAACAAGAACTTCATTAATTTTGTTGTTGCTTGAATGGCCAGTGTGTGGATCGAAGTTCAGTCCGAGGTATCTCTCGCTTTCTCCTGGGTGGATGTTTTCGATGTTTTGTTTTTCAAATTGCCATGGTTTACAGTTGTTTACCAGGATCTTATCTTTATGGTGACTTATATAAAATCCATGTGTTTTTTTCACATTAAGTTTTAATCCTGTTGTTTTACTGAATTTTTCAATGATTTTTAGATTTGTACTCATTCCTTCCCAGGTGTTGCTGAGTACTGCGATGTCATCGGCAAAAGCCAGAGCGGTGATTTGCTTGATGAGATCTTTGGAGCCAAATGTGAAGCCCTTGCCTTCTTTCTGAAGATCACAGATCAGAGGATCCATGGCAATATTAAACAGCAGTGGGGATAAAGAGTCACCTTGCTTAACTCCTGACTTCATTGTTATTTCTGGAGTTTCTTCATTGTTTTTTCCCTTGAAAAATGTTGTTGAGTCAGTGTATAAGTCTTTTATTATGTCTCTGATGCATGATGGAACCCTGTGTCTTTCAAGACTCTGTAGAATATGACCATGGCTGACAGAGTCAAAAGCTTTTGAGATATCTATGAACACCACTGCCAACGAGCTTCTGTTCTTTCGTGCCCCTTTTATAATGTTTTGAAGAAGAGTCAGATTTTCAAGACAACCTCGCACCTTCATGAAGCCTTTTTGTCTCTTATTTATTTCAACGAAAAATGTGAGTCTTTTAGTTAATATTTTCGTGAACAACTTCATGAATGCCGTACCGATAGTAATTGGACGCCAATTACTTATCTTTTTGAGTTCGCTAATCGGTACATTCTTGGGTATTAGTATTGATCGGTTCTTCTTAATACTGTCTGGTACTCTTCTCATCAATAGCCAAGACGTTAAGATTCTGGGTAGTAGTCTTGGTTGCCTGCTATGCACTTTATTTAAGTCATTCAGACCAATTTTATCAGGCCCCACTGCTTTCTTTAAATCTGATTCATCAAAGGCTTTAGTTACTTCGAGCAGTGTAATTTCTTTACATAGACTTCCAATTTCCCATTCATCTGGTATCCGGTCAATTGGGATGAATTTGGGATTTTTCTTGTTTTCTTTTTCAATTATGCCTTTATAGTATTGGAAGATTTCATCAGCACTGATTTGACAGGTGGCATCTTCTGCCCCATCAGTGATTATCCTGGCAATTTTCTTTTTGTCTTTTTGGAACATTGTCTGGTATTCTTTGTAACTGCCCTTTGCTTTTGCATAGTTTTTCTTGTGTGTCTTATTGAGCCTTCCATTTTTCTTATTTTTCTTTGGTATCATGTTTTGTACATGAGCAGTCTGTTGCTCATCTTGAGCAGAGTTCATAGGTTCATTATCGGGTTCGCTCGTTGGTTCGGTACGATTTGATGGTACAGGACTTATATCATTGGTGTTTTCTGATATATAAGTCACTATTTCATCCATCAGATCCATAGCAGCATCATGATGCTGGATGTTTTTGGTGTATTTCTCGATTTCTGTGATTCTATCATTCAGTTCATCAAAGTTTTTTATTTTTGGCGCTCGTTTCCGATTGATAAAGTCTCTGCGCCTTTCTGTTGTTACTTCTACTGCAATTTCTGGTTCATCGCAGGAGTCATTCTCAGAGATAATGGATGCTTGCAGTACATCCTTTGTCGATTTTTTGCTCTTATCTCTTCTATCTCTTCTTTTTTCTGCAATTTGTTTACTATTTTTATTGTCAAAATGCGGAACCATCAGCGCATTAATGTTTCTTTTGTTCTCGTACACTTTTTCCAATTCTGCTAATAGCAGTATTTCCTCCTGCGACCATAGTTTTGATGGTTTGCTGCTTGCTAGAGCTGCCAGTCTAGCCTCATTTTGCGCTCTTGGATGCGCGTGCCGAGTATGTTGTGAAGCTCCAATCTTTGTTCCAAATCTGAGGTCACAGTAGCTGCACAGGAATAACAATTCTCCTTTTTGAGGTCTTCCTTTACATTTTGCATAGTGGCATGCAATATTGTGGTATTCGGCTTCTTTGTCACATTTTGAACAATACGTTTTGAGATAGAAGCCTTTATGCTTGTTGGAGACATGTTTTCTCAGTTCTTTGAAAGTTCCCAATATGTCTCCATACAAGTCACATTTATACTTTTCGTTTGGGTATTTCCAATATGTGACTTTTTTGGAGTAGTCACTTTTCTTTGTTACCAGTTCTTTGCTGTTTTCGTATACATCCGGTAGGTTTTCAAAATTGGCTGTATCAATGTTATTCTTGGCTGAGGAGGCCACAAATTCAATTGTTTCGCTGAGGTCTACTGTTGTGTCTTCTTCTGCTTCGGAGGGTGAACTAAGGCCTATAACGTGACCTGGATCGTTGTTGTTTGTTGCATTGTTTGAAGCTAGTGCTGGTTTGTCAAATTCGGTGAGGAGGTTAATGATTTCTTGAAAAGACAGCACCTCCTTACGCCATCTTAGCGGGGTTTTTATTCTCCAGGAACTACCCCATCTGGAAATGTGTTCGTTTGCTTCGCCACTTCTCACCATCACGCTCGCTGCCATGATAGAACCTTGTTTAGCCTGTCTCTATATACTTCTCTACACAGAGTCTAGTGCCATAGAGGCAGTTACCGGCGGGACCACTGGGAGGTAAAGGCCATTACAACTGAGAATAGGTTAAGAGAGTCATAGTTACTCCCACTGTTTACCCGCGCTTCATTGAATTTCTTCACTTTGACATTCAGAGCACTGGGCAGAAATCACATCGCGTCAACACCCACCTCAGGCCTTCGCGATGCTTTGTTTTAATTAAACAGTCGGATTCCCCTGGTCCGCACCAATTCTAAGTCAGCTGCTAGGCACCGGCCGAGGCAGAACGCCGGCCCCACGCCCTCGGGGAGGGGGCACGGGGAGCCAGGCGACCACCGCAGCCTGGACGATCCACAGGAAGGGCCCGGCTCACGTCCAGAGTCACCGTCGCCTCTGAGGGAGGCGCCTCATCCAGCCACGGCGCGCACCCAGCCCCGCTTCACGCCCTAGCCAGGCCGACCCAGCCCATAGAGCCAATCCTTATCCCGAAGTTACGGATCTAACTTGCCGACTTCCCTTACCTACATTGTTCCAACTTGCCAGAGGCTGTTCACCTTGGAGACCTGCTGCGGATATGGGTACGGCCCGGCTTAGATTTACACCATCTCCCCCGGATTTTCAAGGACCAGCGAGAGCTCACCGGACGCCGCCGGAACCGCAACGCTTTCCAAGGCTCGGGCCCCTCTCTTGGGGCGAACCCATTCCAGGGCACCCTGCCCTTCACAAAGAAAAGAGAACTCTTCCCGGGGCTCCCACCGGCTTCTCCGGGATCGTTTGCGTTACCGCACTGGACGCCACAAGGGCACGCTTCTCCGCCACTCCGTTTTCGGGGTTTTGAACCCGACTCCCTTTCGATCGGCCGAGGGGAACGGAGGCCATTGCCCGTCCCTTCCGAACGGCGCTCGCCCATCTCTTAGGACCGACTGACCCATGTCCAACTGCTGTTCACATAGAACCCTTCTCCACTTCGGCCTTCAAAGTTCTCGTTTGCATCTTTGCTACTACCATCAAGATCTGCACCTGCGGCGGCTCCACCCGGGCCCTCGCCCCGGGCTTCCGTGTGCACCGCAGCGGCCCTCCTACTCGTCGCGGCTTAGCCCCCGTGGCTCTCAGCACCGGTCTGGTATGGGCCCGACGCTCCAGCGCCATCCATTTTCAGGGCTAGTTGTTTCGGCAGGTGAGTTGTTACACACTCCTTAGTGGATTCCGACTTCCATGGCCACCGTCCTGCTGTCTATATCAACCAACACCCTTTTTGGGGTCTGATGAGCGCCTTAACCCGGCGTTCGGTTCATCCCGCAGCACCAGATCTGCTTACCAAAAGTGGCCCACTAGGCACTCGCATTCCATGCCCGGCTCCATGCCTGCGAGCCGGGTTTCTTACCCATTTAAAGTTTGAGAATAGGTTGAAATCATTTCGGCCCCAAGACCTCTAATCATTAGCTTTACCAGATAAAACTGGGGGCTCCGAGCGCCAGCTATCCTGAAGGAAACTTCGGAGGGAACCAGCTACTAGATGGTTCGATTAGTCTTTCACCCCTATTCCCCGGTCGGACGACCGATTTGCATGCCAGGACCGCTACGGACCTCCACCAGAGTTTCCTCTGGCTTCGCCCTGCCCAGGCATAGTTCACCATCTTTTGGGTCCTATTACGCACGCTCATGCTCCACCTCCCCGACGGAGCGGGTGAGACGGGCTGGTGGTGCGCCCGCCGCTGGAAGCGCGGTAGGATCCCACCTCATCCGGTGCGTGCCGGCCCTCACCTTCATTGCGCCACAGGGTTTCGCTCAGCCCTCCGACTCGCGCACGTGTTAGACTCCTTAGTCCGTGTTTCAAGATGGGTCGGGTGGGTAACCGACATCTCCGCAGACCCCTGGCACCCGGCGTGGGCCTCCCCGCCCAACGGCACGATGCGGTTGTGGCGCACTGAGAACAGTCCGCCCCAGTCGACAGTCGCGGTGGGAGCAGGGGGCCCCGTCTCCCCTTTAACCGCCCTAGCACGCCCCGAGA
>NC_140579.1:386026281-386028781 GCF_964204655.1 Triturus cristatus | reverse complement strand
CAAACGTGCCCACCTCCTGGAGCCCTGGCCTGGATCTGAGAGGCAAATGGACCAACCCGGCCATCTGGTCGCCTCATTGGAAAGCATTGCGCGCGACCAGATGGCCGAGGGCTCAGGCGACCATAGGCGCGAACGTGCCTGACCTCCTGAAGCCCTGGCTGGGATCTGGGAGGCAAATGAGCCCTCATCGGGACTTCCAGGCCGGCCCGGCCATCTGGTCGCCCCATTGGAAAGCATTGAGCGTGACCAGATGGCCGAGGGGAGAGGTGCGACCAGATGGCCGGGACTGAAATGACACCAATTTGCCCGCCCTGAGCCTTCGCGATAGGGCTCCCGCCTGCCCTTGCAGGGCTCAGGGGCTGCAGGGCATGGGGCCTGCAGGGCTCGGGAGGCTGCAGGGCTCGGGAGCTGCAGGGCTTGGGGGCTGCAGGGCTCTGGGGCTGCAGGGCTCATGTGATGCAGGGCTCATGTTCTGCAGGGCTCTGGTGCTGCAGGGCTCCGGGGCTGCAGGGCTCTGGGACTGCAGGGCTCCGTGGCTCCAGGGCTCTGGGCTGCAGGGCTCGGGGGCTGCAGGGCTCCAGGGCTGCAGGGCTGCAGGGATCCTGGGCTGCAGGGCTCCGGGGCTGCAGGGCTCTGGGGCTGCAGGGCTCCTGGGCTGTGGGACTGCAGGGCTCAAGTGGGCTCAGAGACCCCACGCTGGGTCTCGGGCATGGGAGGCCCACAGGAGCTCCCGTGGCCCGGACGCTCGGGGGACCCATGGAGCCCGTTCCAGGCACTTTGCCTCGCCGCGGGCTGGAGGAGGGAGCACCAGACGCCAGGGAGGTGTTGCACGGGCATAGCCCATCTGGTCCCTGCCTGAGACCGGCCATCCTCGGAAGGGGTGTCCCGGCATACCCTGCCCCTAGTAATCCGGAGGAAGGCTACCCCCCTTTCTTTATGGTCCCCTGAGCCGTGGGGCTCAGGGGACCATAGGCACGAATGTGCCCGACCACCTGGAGCCCTGGCTGGGATCCGGGAGGCAAATGAGCCCTCATCGGGACTTCCAGGCCAGCCTGGCCATCTGGGCGCCCCATTGGAAAGCATTGCCCGTGACCAGATGGCCGAGGGGAGAGGTGCGACCAGATGGCCGGGACCGAAATGACGCCAATCTGCCCGCCCGAGCCTTCGCGGTAGGTCTCCCGCCTGCCTTTGCAGGGCTCAGGGGCTGCAGGGCATGGGGCCTACAGGGCTCGGGGGCTGCAGGGCTCTGGGGCTGCAGGACTCCGGGGCTGCAGGGCTCTGGGACTGCAGGGCTCCAGGTCTCCATGGCTCCGGGGCTCTGGGTCTGCAGGGCTCCGGGGCTGCAGGGCTCCGGGGCTGCAGGGCTGAAGGGCTGAAGGGCTCTGGGGCTGCAGGGTTCCAGGGCTCCGGGGCTGCAGGGCTCGGGGGGCTCGGAGACCCCACGCTGGGCCTCAGGCATGGGAGGCCCGCAGGAGGTCCCAGGGCCCTGACGCCCGGGGGACCCATGGAGCCCGTCCCGGTGTCGTCCGGGCTTAGCCCATCTGGTCCCCGTCTGAGAACCGCCATCCCCAGGAAGGGCGTCCCGGCATACCCTGCCCCTAGTAATCCGGAGGAAGGCTACCCCCCTTTCTGGTAAACCGTGCGCACCGAGTGACGGAGGGGCCCTCGGCCCAGATGCACCCGACCTTCTGGAGCCCTGGCTTGGATCGGGGAGGCGAATTAGCCCCCATCGGGACTTCCAGGGCAGCCCGGCCATCTGGTCGCCCCATTGGAAAGCATTGCATGTGACCAGATGGCCGAGGGAAAGGTGCGACCAGATGGCCGGGACTGAAAGGACTCCCATCTGCCCGTGCCGAGCCATAGCGGTAGGGCTCCCGCCTGGCCTTGCAGGGCTCCAGGGCTCTGCACCAGGGACCCTTGTCCCGGGCAGATGGACACTTGGCAGGCCACAGGACGTGGGATCCCAGGCCCTGACCGAAACTCAGGAGGCCCGGGGCTGGTCCCTGCTTCTCAACGCAGCCAGGCCGGGGAGATCAGGGAGCCTGCCCAAGCACGAGAGACCCCAGTCCCGGGCACACGGTCCCTCAGGTTGTGTGCTCGTTTTCCACAATTTTTTTCAAAATTGTGTGTAGTTGCGCTTGGCAAAATCCGCCCAGCCCTACTCAGGACGTGCGTTCGTTTTCCACACTTGTTTTCAAAATTCTGTGTAGTGGCGCAACGCAAAGTCCGCCCAGCCCTAACCATACTCCTACTACGCAGTGCAAAGGACTTAGCCAGCCACCCACCCACCTGGCCCGGTCCCTGCTTCTGATCCCAGCCAGGTCTGGGGAGCCTCCCTTGGCCCGATGGACCCCGTCACGGGCACCCGGACCCTCGCCAGGCCGCAGGATGGGTGCTCCCGCACCACATGGTCGTATAGGGGTGGGCAGAAAACTATGCTCCGCCAGCGTAGCAGATAAAGCCATCCACTCCTGCTCACCGGCCCGGTCCCTGTTCCTGA
>NC_140579.1:386013781-386018781 GCF_964204655.1 Triturus cristatus | reverse complement strand
ATCCGAAGAGGAAGGCTACCCACCTTTCTTGTAACCTGCGCGCTCTGAGCGCTCTGAGTGACGGAGGGGACCCTAGGCACGGACGTGCCTGACCTCCTGGAGCCCTGACTGGGATCCGGGAGGCAAATGGACCCTCATCGGGACTTCCAGGCCGGCCCGCCCCATTGGAAATCATTGCGCGCGACCAGATGTCCGGCACCTGAAAGGACTCCCGTCTGCCCGACCGAGCCATAGCGGTAGGGCTCCCGCATGCCCACCCACTCAGGGCTCAGGGGACTCTGCTTCCTGGGGGGCTCGGGGACCCAGGCTGGGCCTCAGGCATGGGGAGGACCACCGGAGCTCTGGGGCCGGGGCACCTGGGGAAGGACTGCCCGGGACCCGTGGAGCCCATCCCGGGCACTTTACCACGCCGCGACCCACAGGTGGGAGCACCGGACGCCTGGGAGGATGTTGCCCTGGCATAGCCCATCTGGTCCCCGGCAAAGAACCGCCAGCCCTGGGAGGGGCGTCCCGGCATACCCTGCCCCTACTAATCCGGAGGAAGGCTACCCCCCTTTCTTGTAACCTGCGCACACCGCGAGGCTCAGGGGACCCTAGACACGAACGTGCACGACCTTCTGGAGCCCTGGCTGGGATCCGGGAGGCAAATGAGCCCTCATCGGGACTTCCAGGCCGGCCCGGCCATCTGGTCGCCCCATTAGAAAGATTTGCGCGTGACCAGATGGCCGAGGGGAGAGGTGCGACCAGATGGGCGGGACCGAAAGGACTCCCATCTGTCCAACCCCGAGCCCTCGCGGTAGTGCTCCCGCCAGCCCTTGCAGGGCTCGGGGGCTGCAGGGCACTGGGCCTGCAGGGCTCGGGGGCTGCAGGGCTCAGGAGCTGCAGGGCTCGGAAGCTGCAGGGCTCTGGGGCTGCAGGGCTACGGGGCCGCAGGGCTGCAGGGCTCGGGGCTGCAGGACTCGGGGGCTGCAGGACTCCTGGGCTGCAGGGCTCCGGGACTGCAGGGCTCCGGGTCTCCAGGGCCACAGGGCTCCGGGGCTGCAGGGTTCCGGGGCTGCAGGGCTCCGGGGCTGCAGGGCTCCAAGGCTCAAGGGCTCCGGGGCCGCAGGTCTCCGAGGCTGCAGGGCTCCGGGGCTGCAGGGCTCCGGGACTGCAGGGCTCGGGGGTTCGGACGCTCAGGGGACCCATGGAGCCTGTCCCAGGAACTTTGCCTCACCGCGGGCTGGAGGAGGGAGCACCGGACGCCGGGGAGGTGTTGCCCGGGCATAGCCCATCTGGTCCCCGCCTGAGAACGGCTAACCCCGGAAGGGGCGTCCCTTGCATACCCTGCCCCTAGTAATCCGGAGCAAGGCTACCCCCTTTAGGCGACCATAGGCGTGAACGTGCCCGACCTCCTGAAGCCCTGGCTGGGATCTGGGAGGCAAATGAGCCCTCATCGGGACTTCCAAGCCGGCCATCTGGTTGCCCCATTGGAAAGCATTGCGCGCGACCAGATGGCCGAGGGGAGAGGTGCGACCAGATGGCCGGGACCGAAATGACGCCAATGTGCCCGCCCCGAGCCTTCACGGTAGGGCTCCCGCCTGCCCTTGCAGGGCTCGGGGGCTGTAGGGCACGGGGCCTGCAGGGCTCGGGGGCTGTGGGGCTCCGGGGCTGCAGGGCTCCGGGGCTGCAGGGCTCCGGGACTGCAGGGCTCCGGGACTGCAGGGGTCCGGGTCTCCAGGGCTCCAGGGCTCCGGGGCTGCAGGGCTCCGGGGCTGCAGGGCTCTGGGGCTGTAGGGCTCCAGGGCTCCGGGCTGCAGGTCTCCGGGGCTGCAGGGCTTGGGGGGGCTCGGAGACCCCACGTTGGGCCTCAGGCATGGGAGGCCTGAAGGAGCTCCCGGGGCCCGGACGCCCGGGGGGCCCATGGAGCCCGTCCCGGGCACTTTGCCTCGCCGCGGGCTGGAGGAGGGAGCACCGGACGCCGGCAAGGTGTCGTCTGGGCTTAGCCCATCTGGTCCCCACCTGAGAACCTCCATCCCCAGGAGTGGCGTTCCGGCATACCCTGCCTCTAGGAATCTAGAGGATGGCTACCCCCCTTTCTGGTAAACCGTGCGCACCATGTGACTGAGGCGACCCTAGGCCCGGATGCACCCGACCTTCTGGAGCTCTGGCTTGGATCAGGGAGGCGAATGAGCCCCCATTCGGTGGGCTGCAGGGCTCGGGGGGCTGCAGGGCTCGGGACCTGCAGGGCTCGGGGGCTGCGGGGCTCAGGGGCTGCAGGGCTCCGGGGCTGCAGGGCTCCGGGACTGCAGGGCTCCGGGTCTCCAGGGCTCCAGGGCTCCAGGGCTCCGGGGCTGCAGGGCTCCGGGGCTGCAGGGCTCCGGGGCTGTAGGGCTCCAGGGCTCCGGGCTGCAGGTCTCCGGGGCTGCAGGGCTTGGGGGGGCTCGGAGACCCTACGTTGGGCCTCAGGCACGGGAGACCTGAAGGAGCTCCCGGGGCCCGGACGCCCGGGGGGCCCATGGAGCCCGTCCCGGGCACTTTGCCTCGCCGCGGGCTGGAGGAGGGAGCACCGGACGCCGGCAAGGTGTCGTCTGGGCTTAGCCCATCTGGTCCCCACCTGAGAACCTCCATCCCCAGGAGTGGCGTTCCGGCATACCCTGCCTCTAGGAATCTAGAGGATGGCTACCCCCCTTTCTGGTAAACCGTGCGCACCATGTGACTGAGGGGACCCTAGGCCCTGACGCACCCGACCTTCTGGAGCTCTGGCTTGGATCAGGGAGGCGAATGAGCCCCCATTCGGTGGGCTGCAGGGCTCGGGGGGCTGCAGGGCTCGGGACCTGCAGGGCTCGGGGGCTGCGGGGCTCCGGGGCTGCAGGGCTCCGGGGCTGCAGGGCTCCGGGACTGCAGGGCTCCAGGGCTCCAGGGCTCCGGGGCTGCAGGGCTCCGGGGCTGCAGGGCTCCGGGGCTGCAGGGCTCCGGGGCTGTAGGGCTCCAGGGCTCCGGGCTGCAGGTCTCCGGGGCTGCAGGGCTTGGGGGGGCTCGGAGACCCTACGTTGGGCCTCAGGCACGGGAGGCCTGAAGGAGCTCCCGGGGCCCGGACGCCCGGGGGGCCCATGGAGCCCGTCCCGGGCACTTTGCCTCGCCGCGGGCTGGAGGAGGGAGCACCGGACGCCGGCAAGGTGTCGTCTGGGCTTAGCCCATCTGGTCCCCACCTGAGAACCTCCATCCCCAGGAGTGGCGTTCCGGCATACCCTGCCCCTAGGAATCTAGAGGATGGCTACCCCTCTTTCTGGTAAACCGTGCGCACCATGTGACTGAGGGGACCCTAGGCCCGGACGCACCCGACCTTCTGGAGCTCTGGCTTGGATCAGGGAGGCGAATGAGCCCCCATCGGGACATCCAGGGCAGCCCGGCCATCTGGTCGCCCCATTGGAAAGCATTGCGTGTGACCAGATGGCCGAGGGAAAGGTGCGACCAGATAGCTGGGACCGAAAGGACTCCCATCTGCCCGTGCCGAGCCAAAGCGGTAGGGCTCCCGTCTGCCCTTGCAGGGCTCCGGGGCTCTGCACCAGGGACCCTTGTTCCGGGCAGATGGACACTTGGCAGGCCGCAGGACGTGGGCTCCCAGGCGCTGACCGAAACTCAGGAGGCCCGGGGCCGTTCCCTGCTTCTCAACGGATCCAGGCCGGGGAGATCGGGGAGTCTGCCCAAGCACGAGGGACCCCAGTCCCAGGCACACGATCCCTCAGGTTGTATGCTCGTTTTCCACAATTTTTTTCAAAATTGTGCGTAGTTGTGCTAGGCAAAGTCCGCCCAGCCCTACTAAGAACGTGCACTCGTTTTCCACAATTTTTTTCAAAATTCTGCGCAGTGGCACTACGCAAAGTCCGCCAAGCCCTAACCAAACTCCTACTACGCAGTGGAAAGGACTTAGCCAGCCACCCACTCACCTGTCCCGGTCCCTGCTTCTGAACCCAGCCAGGTCTGGGGAGCCTCCCTTGGCCCGATAGACCCCATCACGGGCACCCGGACCCTCGCCAGGCCGCAGGATGGGAGCTCCCACACCACATGGTCGTATAGGGTTGGGCAGAAAACTACGTTCTGCCAGCATAGCAGATAAAGCCAGCCACTCCTGCTCACCGGCCCGGTCCCTGCTTCTGAAAGCAGCCAGGCCGGGGAGAGCCTCCCCGGCCCCGGTGAACACCCTTCTCCAGCGCCCGGACCCTCAGCTGTCTTGCAGGACGGGGGGCTCACGCACTCCACGGCTTGCCGGACGGAGCATGAGCCCCGGGCCTGGTCCCAGCTTCCGAACCCTAGCCAGGCTGGGGAGAGCCTCCCCGGGCCCCAGTGGACCCCTGTCTCCAGCACCCGGATCCTCAGCTGGCTTGCAGGATGGAGGGCTGCCACACCCTGGGGCCTGCTGGATGGAGCACGAGCCCCGGGCCCTATCCCAGCTGCTGAACCCTACCCAGGCTGGGGAGAGCCTCCCCGGGCCCCGGAGGACACCCTTCCCCAGCGCCCAGACCCTCGGCTGTCTTGCAGGATGGGGGGACTCATGCACCCCAAGGCCCGCCGGATGGACCACGAGCCCCGGGCCCGGTCCCAGCTTCCGAACCCTAGCCAGGCTGGGGAGAGCCTCCCCGTGCCCCGGTGGACACCCTTCCCCAGCGCCTGGACCCTCGGCTGGCTTGCAGGACGGGGGCTCCCGCACCCTGGGACACTGGGACGGAGCATAAGCCGCGGGTCCGGGTCCAGCTTCTGAACCCTAGCCAGGCTGGGGAGAGCCTCCCCGGGCCCTGGTGGACACCCTTCCCGAGCGCCCGGACCCAAGGCTGGCTTGCAGGACGGGGGCTCCCACACCCTGGGACACTGGGATGGAGCACAAGCCCCGGGTCCGGGCCTAGCTTGCGAAACCTAGCCAGGCCGGGGAGAGCCTCCCCGGGTCCCGGTGGACACCCTTCCCCAAAGCCCGGACCCTCGGCTGGCTTGCAGTACGGCGGGCTCCCGCACCATGGGACCTC
>NC_140579.1:385963781-386006281 GCF_964204655.1 Triturus cristatus | reverse complement strand
CCAGGATGGCCTGGGAGGGTGCCATACCCAGCTGCCCTTGCAGTCCAGCGAGGGTGGCCAGGCGCTCCGAGGCAGCCGCTAGGGAGGCTCCTTCCCCCGGGGCTGCCGCTGCTCGCCTCTCTGCTCGACTTGCCCGGGAGCAGCCGGAAGGGGAGGCTCGGCCGGCCCAGGCTATCTGGTCACCCTGCTGACCTGCAAGGGATGCTGGCCCCCATCCCTGCATCCCGGTACGGGAGGGGGAGGCCTCCATGCTGGAGGGCATGTGATGGAGGCAGCCTCCCACAGGCCCGCTTTACCCCCTCCGCGTCCCTCCCGCCAGCCCGGCGGCAGAGGGACCCACCCCTGGGTGTGGTGGAGGAGGGCGTCCGTGGGCGCCCACGCACAGAGAGACAAAAGTTTGGCTCAGAGGATGACTTTCAATAGATCGCAGCGAGGTAGCTGCTCTGCTACTTACGAAACCCTGACCCAGAATCAGGTCGTCTACGAATGATTTAGCACAGGGTGCCCCAGGAACATTCGGTGTACTAAGGGCGATGGAGGTGACTGTTAGACCTGGCACCTTGGCGTGAGTCTCCCTTCCACTTTTTGTTGCTGTGCGTCATGTGTTTTGCTGGTGTTAGCTGCTCAGAGCACTGTGCCACTGCCAACCAGTGCCACAGTGCAAGTGCTCCCTATATAAAATGTATATGTTGGTTGGATTCCATGATTGGCTTATTTGGTTTACTGTCAGACCCAAGTAAAGTGCACCAGGAGTGCCCAGGGCTTGTAAATACAAATGCTGCTGGTGGGCTTGCAGCACTGGTTGTGCCACCCACAGAAGCGGCTTGGTAAAATGTGTCTAGGTCTGCCATTGCAGAACTTGCGTGCAGTCTGGTACTGTCATGCTGACTGGCAAGTGCACCCACTTGCCAGTCCCTAAACCTTCCCTTAACTTCATGTTAGTCACCCCTATGGTAGGCCCAAGGGCAGGGTGCATTGTAAGCATAAGGTAGGACAAGCCCTGATGTGTGTGGCATGTCCTAATAGTGAATTACTGCCATTTTCGTTTTTTACTATTGTAAGGCTACCCTGTTCTCATAGGCCACAATGGGCTGTAAGAATTGTTACATCCTATGATCCTAACAGACCCAGGGAACATGGTAGAAAATCGAGTTTAGTATGCCTGAACTCAAAATAATAAAATACATCTGTTAGCAAGGTTTATTTTAATGTTCTGTGTTTGCAAACGCCACTTTTAGAAAGATGGCCTTTGCTTGCCTAACCATTTCAGCCCGCCTCTGCGCTGATGTGTATCTGCTGTCTGGTTTGTGTGAGTGACAGGGCTGGGGAATCCCAGAGGGACAGGGCTAGGTAGCCTGGTGGTGAATAGAGAGATTGACATATAGATGGATGGGAGGAGTACACCTGGACTCTGAATAGGGCTGTGCTCTGCCACCACAATGCTGGCTCCACCCCCTGTGGAGCGTCTGATGACTCTGCCCTGCACACTGAAAGCAGAAGCCTGCATCATGTCAACAAAGTGCTCAGAAACCGGACCGAACTAGGCAAGGGCACCCCTGGCCTGCAAGAACAAAAGAAATGTAGTATAAGTATAGGAGCCCTGCTCCTAAGAAACCAGATCCTGCTACAAGATGAACCTCTGCCTGAGGGGAAGGAACCGGGAAAGCTGTAGGAGGAGTACTGTCCCTGACCTGGGGGATTGGCCTGCAGTGGTTGCCTTGCTGCTGAAGGAGAGGAGAAAGATTGCTGATAAACTTTGCTTCAACTTGTGCTGTTTAAGGTCTCCAAGGGCTTGTGCTTGAGCTTGCCCCCTGAACGAAGTCCCAGGACCAGTGTTCACCCCCTTGAGAGCCGCTGTTCTCGCCGTGAAGCTGACGCCGAAAGAATGGTGCGCCTCCCCCAAACGGCGCGTACACTGGCAAGCGTGTGCCCCGCTGTCCGGCCCGAACAACGCGACTAAGGCCCCCCTACGAGCCGTAGCTCGCAACGTGAAGAAAGGACTTCGTGCCGCACTCTTATTGCCCCCTCTTCGCATCGTACTGCTCAGCGTGCCCCCCTACCCCTGTTGAGGGCAAGTTGCGGCACGTAGAGAGGTTGGTATGTGGCTCCCCACTGGAGCGTACTGCCTGCTTCGCACCGCGCTGAGAGAAAAGGCGCCGCTTTCAAGGTACGGCTTGTACGCTGCAACGAAGAGCCAACGCCCCGTACTTTCGCACCGTCCCCTTGAGCATCGTGACTGAGGCCCCCTACGAGCCGTAGCTTGCACAGCAAGAGGAGGACATCGCACCGTACAAACGCACTGGGATTCAACGCATCGTCCGTGACGAACCTCTAAAGTTAACGGTACTGTGTCCGCTTCGCACCGTATGGTGTACGCTCCGCACCGGAGCACCTGTAGTGTGTGTGAGTCCCGCTCGTGCACATCGTAAGAGTACGCTTCGCACCGGAGCGTCGGGGACGTCTGTGAGCCCCGTCCGTAAGCACCGTAGGAGTACGCTTCACCCGGAGCATCTGCAAACGCTTGTGAGCCCCGCTCGTAAGCTTCTTTCAAAGCCTGTACGCACCGTACGAAGAGCGCGAAGCGCACAGAACTAACAAACTACGCTTAAACCCAAGGACTGCTTTATACCAATTGTATTGTGGGCCCGTTTATCGTTATTGGGTCTTGTGATAAATCTGCTTATATAAAAGACATTTATTTTTGATAAACCCAGTGTGGAGTCCATTTGTGGGGGTATCATTGAATTACTGTGTGTGGTTACAAATGCTTAACCATTGCGCCCTGAGATACGCCTTGTCTGCTCGCGCCAAGCTACCTAGAGGGTGAGCAGGGGTTATTGTTGGAGTGTAACCCCTTACCCTGACTGGAAGAGAGGATCCCTGCTTGACACAAGTCCCTTACCTGTATTGAGTCAAGGTCGCCTGGAGATGTGGTAGTAGTTGAACCAGCAGAAAGCGTCCATAGTTTTGGCAGAGGCGTGTCGCCAGAAGAGTTGGCAGACAGAAAATAAACCAGGATGCATGAGATAGAAATGGCAAAACTTAAATTGAATGGGCAACTGGAGCTGGAAAGCAAAAAGCTGGCTCTGGAAGAGAGAAGAATCCAAATGGAGCATGAAATGAAGTTGAGGGAATTAGATCTAAAAGCAAAAAGTTTAGAGTCGACTCCCTCTGGTGGCAGCACACCGTAAGTGCAGGCAGAATCAAGGGTGTACATACCAAAGGATGTGGTAAAAGAGTTTTTTAAGAATGATGACATAGGGCAGTGGTTCAAAGCCTATGAGGTAGCCATGTCTTCCCACCGGGTCCCTGAGAAGGATTGGGGAGTGGGGTTGTGGGGACGGTTCCTTAGTGAGGGGCGGGACACACTGCTAGACTTGCCCTCAGATGATTATAATTCTTATCTCCATATGAAAGCAGCTTTGATGATTAGGTATGGGTTGACCCCTGAGTTGTATAGACAAAGGTTGAGGGGTTGCACAAAGATTCCAAACAGTACGTATTATGAGTATGTAACTTTTTTTGCAGAGCAGTGGATGGTTGGGTGAAGGGTAGCAAGGTTGATGATTTTCAAGGGCTTCTTGATTTAATGGCATGGGAGCACTTGTCCAGTAATTGTTTTCCTGAGCTACGCCAGCACCTGATTGATAGTAGGCTGACTAACCCTAGAAAGCTTGCTGAGGAGGCAGACCGCTGGGCCAGGACCAGGGTCCACAAGGGTCACGTGGGAGAATCCGCCAAAGGTGGGCAGGGGTCCCAGCAGAAGAGTGGAGGGGACAGGGGTAACCAGAGGGAGCTCCCAAAAAGGCCCCAAAGTAATCCCCAAGGGAACCAAGGGAAAGGTTCTCAGCCTCCCCCACCCCAGAAACCGACCGGGGCCCCGACAGGTCCACCTGTTCGAAAGGGGCCCATAAAATGTTACAAGTGTGGTACCATAGGGCATTATGCCTCTGATTTAAAGTGTCCTTTGTTTGGTAAACCAGCACCCACTGGTGCTCCACCCCGGCAGATGGCTAGTGTAGCCTTGGGGGAGGAGATGGCAGTCCAAGGTGGGTGGGGTCCCACAGAGATGTCCCTTGTCTAATTAGGAGACTGTGAGATGGTCCCCCAAACCCAGCTGCCTGATAACACTAAGAAATACAGGCAGTGGGTGACCATTAATGGCCGTAGGGTGAAAGCTCTAAGAGATACAGGAGCCAGTGTGACAGCTGTCAAGTGTCACCTGGTATCTCAAGAGCAGTTTGTCCCAGGAGCATTCTATCCAGTTGCTGCCGCTGACAACACAGAGAGTCACTGCAAGGTGGTTCAGGTTTCCTTTGAGTTGGGGGGGGTCTCTGGTACTCTTCAGGTAGCTGTGAGGCCCGCCATGCCTGTAGACTGTCTGTTAGGGAACGATTTGGAGAGCTCACCTTGGGCTAAGGTGGAGCGGAGTGCTCACCTGGAGATGTTGGGTATGCCGGATTGGGCGTGTGTCACCACATGGTCCATGGCAGCAAGTAGAGGTGCTCAAGAGGTCCTGGAGCCTGAGAGGGAGGCCCAGGGACCGGCCTTAGAGAGAAGAGGCAGGGGGCGCGGGAAACCAGCCCCTGAAGTTCCCACGGCCCAGGAGGAAGCAGACCTTGAGGGGGATGCCCCGGAGCCTACCGGGGAACAGATAGCTGAACTGGGGGACCTGCCTGAGCTGACCCATTGGCAGCAAGAAGGAGGCCCCTCCAGGGAGGACTTTTGTAAGGCGCAGAAAGAATGCCCTTCTCTCGTGGGTATGCGGCAGCAGGCTGCAGACCAGGCCGCAGGTGATCAGTCTGGGTCACATTTCATTTACTGGGAGAACGACCTCCTATATACAGAGCCTAAGGTTGCTGAGCCTGGGTCAGCTCGTGCACTGGTGGTACCCCAAGACTTCAGAGCCCTCCTACTGGGGCTGGCTCACGATGTGCCATTGGCAGGACATTTGGGGCAGGACAAGACCTTTGAAAGGCTTGTCACCCACTTTTATTGGCCTCAAATGCGCAGGAGTTCAGACACTCACTGCAGGACCTGTCAGACTTGCCAGGCAAGTGGAAAGAGTGGGAGGAAGCAGAAGGCTCCTCTCCAGCCATTCCCTGTGGTCGGTACCCCATTCCAGCGAGTGGGGATTGACATTGTGGGGCCACTGGACCCGAGGACAGCCATGGGCAACAGGTTTATCCTGGTCCTGGTGGACCATGCCACCCGGTACCTGGAAGCCATCCCTCTGAGGACAGTGACGGCCCCCGTGGTGGGACGTGCACTGATGGGAATTTTCTCCAGAGTGGGATTACCTCTAGAGGTGGTGTCTGACCGGGGTACAAATTTCATATCGAAATATATGAAATCCCTTTGGCAAGAGTGTGGTGTAACCTAAAAGTTTACCACACCTTACCACCCCCAAGGAAACGGGTTGGTTGAGAGATTCAACCGTACCCTCAAGGGCATGATAATGGGTCTGGAAGAGCCCATGAGGCGTAAGTGGGACATCCTCTTGCCATGCCTTCTCTTTGCGTACCGTGAGGTGCCACAGAAGTCTCTAGGGTTCAGCCCCTTTGAGCTCCTGTATGGCCACCCAGTGAGAGGACCTCTAAGTCTGGTCAAGGAAGGCTGGGAGCAATCTCCCAGGAAACCTCCCCAGAATGTATATAGCTACATGCTGGCCTTCAGGAATCAGACTAGGCAATTCAGGCATCTTGCTGAGGCAAATCTGGAAGCCAGCCAGGAGGAGATGAAGCGGTGGTACGACCAGAATGCCACTCTGGTAGAGCTTCAGCCTGGACAGAAGGTGTGGGTCTTGGCCCCCATGGAGCCTTGTGCGCTCCAGAATAAGTGGACCGGTCCCTTTGAGGTTGTGGAGCGCAAGAGTCCTGTTACCTATTTGGTGGACTTGCGGTCTCCAAGGAACCCCTTAAGGGTCCTTCATGTCAACCGCCTCAAGCCCCACTTGGAGAGGTCACAAGTGGGCATGCTCTTGGCAACAGATGCTGGGATGGAAGAGGAGACCGAGCCTCTTCCTGACCTCCTGTCAGCCCAGGAGCAAGATGGGTCAGTGGATGGTGTCATCCTCTCTTCCGCCCTGACCCCTGAGCAACAGAATGATTGTCGCCAGCTGCTGGGACAATTTTCTGATCTGTTTTCCCTGGTTCCCGGTGTCACTGATTGGTGCGTCCATGATGTGGACACTGGGGATAGAACACCTGTGAGGCACAAGGCCTACAGGGTGACTGACAGGGTGAGGGCATGCATCAAGGAGGAGGTCTCCAAGATGTTTGCACTCGGGGTCATTGAGTCCTCCAGCAGTCCTTGGGCCATCCCAGTGGTCTTGGTCCCAAAGGCTGCAGCACCGGGAGCCACACCCGAACTCCGGTTCTGTGTGGACTACAGAGGACTCAATTCAGTCACCAGGACTGATGCACACCCCATCCCCAGAGCTGATGAGCTCATAGATCGGCTAGGGGCTGCCAACTACCTCAGCACGTTTGATTTAACGTCTGGGTACTGGCAGATCGCCTTGACCGATGGGGCCAAAGAGAGGTAAGCATTTTCCACCCCAGATGGGCACTACCAGTTCCGGGTTATGCCCTTTTGGATGAAGAATGCCCCTGCCACCTTCCAGAGGTTGGTCAACCAGGTGTTGGCTGGGCTGGATTCGTTCAGTGCAGCCTACCTGCATGACATCGCAGTGTTGAGCTCCACTTGGGAAGAACACCTGCGCCAGCTCTGGGAAGTGTTGATGGTGCTGCGGAGGGCAGGCCTCACGATCAAGGCGAGTAAGTGCCAGATCGGGCAGGGTTCCGTGGTGTACTTGGGGAACCAGGTGGGAGCGGTCAGGTGGCGCCCCTTCAACCCAAGATAGAAACCATCCTGAATTGGGAGTCCCCCAAAACCCAGACAGAGGTGAGAGCCTTCCTAGGTCTCATCGGGTACTACAGGAGGTTTGTTAAGGGGTATGGCAACATTGTTGCCCCCTTGACAGCGCTGACTTCTAGGAAGCAGCCCAGGAAAGTGATTTGGACTGACACCTGTCAGAAAGCTTTTGAGGAGTGACCTTTGAACCTGTCACCAGGCAGGTCGCTCCCCCCATCCGCCACGCAGCCCCCTGTGGGTTGAACCTCCGTTGCCGCTTTTGCCGCCTGACTGCTCGCTCCCTTTTTTATTCTGTACCCCTGCGATTGGCTTCTGTGCCACTTTGTTTTTTCATTCTGTGCCCCTGTGTTTTGCTTTCTGTACCCCTGTGCTCTGTTGTCCCTCTCCCGCCGTCTTTTCCCGCCGTTTTTTTCCCCGGGTTTTCCCCCGCCGCTGAGCCCCTGCGGCCCCGCCCCCTTCACTCCCATTGGCCGCCCTGATCCCACCTCCCAGCTGCTCCTCCCTGCCTCTGCCCTCATATGGAGGCCGCGAAGCGGTGGTAGAGAGTGACGTTTGACCCTGTCACCAGGCAGGTCGCTCCCTCATCCGCCACGCAGCCCCCTGTGGGTTGAACCTCCGCTGCCGCTTTTGTCGCCTGACTGTTCGCTCCCTTTTTTATTCTGTACCCCTGCGCTTGGCTTCTGTGCCACTTTGTTTTTTCATTCTGTGCCCCTGTGTTTTGCTTTCTGTACCCCTGTGCTCTGTTGTCCCTCTCCCGCCGTCTTTTCCTGCCGTTTTTTTCCCCGGGTTTTCCCCCGCCGCTGAGCCCCTGCAGCCCCGCCCCCTTCACTCCCATTGGCTGCCCCGCTCCCACCTCCCAGCTGCTCCTCCCTCCCTCTGCCCTCATATGGAGGCCGCGAAGCGGTGGTAGAGAGTGACCTTTGACCCTGTCACCAGGCAGGTCGCTCCCCCCATCCGCCACGCAGCCCCCTGTGGGTTGAACCTCCGTTGCCGCTTTTGTCGCCTGACTGTTCGCTCCCTTTTTTATTCTGTACCCCTGCGCTTGGCTTCTGTGCCACTTTGTTTTTTCATTCTGTGCCCCTGTGTTTTGCTTTCTGTACCCCTGTGCTCTGTTGTCCCTCTCCCACCGTCTTTTCCTGCCGTTTTTTTCCCCGGGTTTTCCCCCGCCGCTGACCCCATGCGGCCCCGCCCCCTTCACTCCCATTGGCCGCCCCGCTCCCACCTCCCAGCTGCTCCTCCCTCCCTCTGCCCTCATATGGAGGCCGCGAAGCGGCCGCGCAGCGGCCGCGCGCCTCGCCGCTGGCGCGCCAAAGGCGCGCCTAAGGCAAGCCCGTCTGTGTCCGTCCGCGCCTGGACCGCACCCAGCGCCAGAACCCCTGGACCCCCCACCCCCCGCAACGCCAGACTGCACTACGACGCAAGCACCCTCCACGCACTCAACACCAGACGAGACCACCCCTGCTACCGGGCCACCCCGAAACGCACCCAGGGGCCTTTCACCTGCCGGAACTGCAGATTCACCAGCATCCAACCCTCCACACCACCAGCCAGAGAACCCAACCACCTCCGCTGCATCCTCCTCAACACCCGCTCCGCTCGCAAGCACGCCATCGAACTCTGGGACCTCCTAGACTCCACCGCCCCCGACGTCGCCTTCCTGACGGAGACCTGGCTGAACGCCACCTCAGCACCAGACATCGCCATAGCCATCCCACAGGGCTACAAGATCTCCCGCAGAGACCGCACCAACGGAGTGGGAGGAGGAATCGCCATCATCCACAAAGACTCCATCAAAATCTCAACGAACACCGATGACACCCTCACCACCGTCGAGCAAATACACTTCCAGATCCACACCGACCCCAACACCACCCTCAGAGGAACTCTCATCTACAGACCTCCCGGACCCCGCCCACAGTTCAGTGACACCATCGCCGACCTCATCAGCACCCACGCCCTCGCTTCCACGGACTACATCCTCCTCGGGGACCTGAACTTCCACCTCCAGAACAACAACGACGCCAACTCCACCGCCCTGATTGACAACCTCGCCAACCTCGGACTCAAACAGCTCGTAACGACACCTACTCACGCCGCTGGACACACGCTCGACCCCATCTTCTCCGCAAGCCCCCACGTCTCCTTCAACCACACCACCGAACCACACTGGACCGACCACAGATGCGTCCACTTCACCTTCAGAAAACCCACCACACACCACCGCACCCAACAGCTACCACGCCGCTGCTGGGGCAAGGTCACCGTGGACCAACTGACTACCGCCCTCGCCCTGAGACCACCCACCGACCCCACCGACCCAGACACCGCCGCGACCAACCTCACACAGTGGATCAACGACTGTGCCAACACCCTCGCCCCCCTCAAGACCTCTACAACCAACCACACCAACAAGAAAGCCGCCTGGTTCACCGAGGACCTCTGGATCTCCAAGCACACCTGTCGGAAGCTGGAGAAGAAATGGCTCCACGACCGAACACCAGACAACCACACAGCCCTCAAGAGCGCCACCCGCAGACACCACCAACTCATCAGGACCGCCAAGAAGACCGCCTTCAAGGACCGCCTAGACAACAACGCACACAACACCAAAGAGCTCTTCAACATCGTGAAAGAACTCTCCAACCACAGCTCCAACACCAACGACTGAAGTACTGGGTTTTTCGGAACCCAGCGGTGCCAGGGAACACACCCGAAGACTTCGAGTTCTTCCTGTTTCAGACTACAGAAACACAGAGTCTTCTTGGTGAAGTCAAAGATCGTATTTATTGGCTGCAGCCAGTAACAGGTATCCTAGAAGTACAACACGTGTATATTCTCAGGAGACTGCTCCCTTACGAAAACCAGCCTTCTCCTTATATACCAAATATTATGCTTTAGGCAAACATTCCTCGTTTTACGGTATGATCATTCACATGCATTCATTACAAAGGAAAAGACAGAGTCATAATGGCAAGTACATATTTCAGTTCGTTCAGCCCTTAATCAATTACCCGGCAAAGCTTAGCGCCTTCATCAGATATCGACGGACACCCAATAAAAACGGGCACCTCCTCCTCGTAAAACGGGTCATAAAGAGGGAAACAGGGGCAGGTGTGTAGAAGATTAGGCATGGTTCGTGTGTGATGAAAGGTTTCGTGATATGCTGGGCCCTGATACTAATCTCATTCGGCCGCGGGAAGGGAACTGACCGAACAGGTTCGGCCTTAGGCAGCGGAGTCAATTCACCCAGGTCACCGAGGAGTCAGCGAAGGTGTGTGTGTCCTTCAGATCCATGCTCGGCCGTAGTCCTGTTGCCTATGAGAGGGCAATCACAAAATGGCTGTCGTCCTAAAATGGAGCTCGAGGTATTAGGACAGAAACTCTGATTTCAGGCGATCTCGTCACTCGAATGTGACGCAAATGCTTGTGCATAGTATCCTAAACATTCTCGGTCTGTTGATAAAGAAATCGTCATGTTAGAATCATGCCAGATACGTGGTTCCGAAATTTACAGTACCACAGACCCTCCTTTTGCCCTTACATAGGCAATAACCTATACTCCCGCTAGTCTGAATCCAGGTCTATGTCCATAAAATCGCGGAGATGTTGCTGTAGAATCATCCTATTGCTTAGCTCGTCTTGTGTTACAGGTTTCCTTATACATGATGTAGCGCAGATGCCACAAATTACAGGAGCACACTGTACACATAGACAGAGCAGGAAAAGAATGGCTAAGATCATTCCAATGACTATCAGGATCTTCCAGCCCCAAGCGGATATCAGTTCCCAGAACCACCCCGCCAATGACCATTCCCCATTATCTACGTGAATAGATTCGGAGATTCTATGCAGTTTGGAAATGGCCTGGAAAACTGTTGGAGCGTTATCTGGAATAAAAACCCAGCAGCTAGATTGGATCACTCTACATACCCCACCTCGGTCTGCAAGTATGACGTCTAACGCGACCCTGTTCTGAAGAGTCATAAGACGATCCGACTGGAGCTCAGCAGTCAAATTACCAAGGGCACCGGCTGTTTCAACTACCGTGGATTCAACCACTCTTGTCAATTGCCTTATGTTCCCGCTGTTAACCATTGGACCCCAAAACGGCAGAGAACCCTTTATGAAATCTCCAAATTCTTGTCCTGCAGTGTCATCTTGACTGATGACGCCTCTAACCATCCTTGTCTTATGGTAATCTTCCGCGGTCGTGTAGGTGGGAGGCAGCAGGAACGAAACAAAACATGTGCCCGAAAAGTCCGGGGGCAACCATGTATAGGCTCTATCATGGCAGATGAAATAGGTACCCTTGGCTGCTAAGAACGAAGGGGAAGTCTGAGATGCTAAAACAAAAGTTTCAGCGCAGATACTTTTCCCTAACTGAGCTCTGGGATTCTTGCCATAACCTTGCAAACATAGGTGACCATGATGCGGTACAATCCAGATCGGTGAGGATTTCTTTGCTCGCTGGTTCTCACTCAGAGTAACTTCATATCCTGTCATATTCCAGCCAATATATGCTAGTGTCTCATCTCTTGGGATGGTTTCATAGGAAATCTCTTCCCTAATCATATCCACGATCCCCTTAACTAGAGCACTATTCTTGGGATTATCTTTCACAGAACGTAGGGGGTTGGCTTCATGAGCATACATGAACATTGTTCTATATGCCCACACAGAACCATTATGGCTGAAAGGTAGGAGTAGGTACGGGATACCTTTATCAGTAGTATGGGGCATAAGGCCACACACCCAACAGTTAGTTGTGTTCACTACTAGTTGGTGTTGGTGTAGGAGCCGAATGAACGAATTATTGGCAAATTCCAATCTTCTAGCAGACTCGTGTTCAGGCAGGGGATGAAGGGAATGCGAGGAAATAGTAGGAGGAGGTATGGGCTGTGCAGTTGGTGTGAATGTTACTTGGAAAGAGAATAAGACATATCCTATGAAGATCGTCATCACACTCAGTAACATGGAAATACATAACATCAAAAATCGTTTTCTTGTCATCATTATACATGTTCTGTCTTTGCAGTCCATTGGTTTAGCAGGTCTTTCATTCTCGAAAAACTCCATCCTCTCTGAGTGCTGCTCGCAGTGGTAGGGTGTTCTATGCTAAGGAAATGCTTCTGTCAGTCCAGGGCAACTCCTTGGACCGACCAGAACTGCTGACCTAACGTCTTCAGTGTGAGAAGTTGGCCTGATGTATGATGTCACTAGTTCTAGTGTACACCTTATATCAGTCCAAGCAACCCTTATGGTGATTGGTTGTAAAGTCAACCTTATAGACCAGCTATCCTAGTGGTAGCATGGACAAGAGCAGTCTTAGGCTAAACTCTGAATGGCATGTGAAGCCAGCTGTGATACCATATATAATCCCTTGAATACCAAATGAAAGGACACCACAACAGATATATATATAAAATAAAGTGTATTTATTCTAGTCAAACCCTCAGCACTCTTTATGAGATTAGAGGTAAGTACAACACAGTCTTATTTAAGCATACATTAAGTCTCACAGGTAAGTAATACAGTTAGGCCCTAGGGGCCACGCAAACCATATACTAAAGAAGTGGTATAAGGACCACTGTCACGGAAATAGGATAGGCCTAGGCCTAGGGAATCGCTGGGGCTACACTACACTAGCAACAGTTAGGAAGTGGGAGGCCCACGGGATTCAGGTGCAGAGTGGAAACACTCACGAATAATGCGTAAAAGTCGATAGAATTACTAGCAGTTGGAAATTAAGAGTATAAGGACACTTCTGAAGCAGCTAGAGAGTCGAGACTCGGAAACTAGACCCTAGGATAGTCACTACCCTTGTGAGCACCGAAGGACCCAAGTTACCTAGCCCACGGGCTGCGGGTGCATAGGTGTGAACTTGCGTCGGGTTTCGTCGTGGACTTCTATGGATGCCTGAAGGAAAGTTGCTGACAGGCAGTCAGTGAAGAGTGTCCGGTGGATCCCAAGGCTGGGATCAAGAAGAGAGCATACCTGCCAGTGACCACGTGGAACCAGGAAGGAACCAGGCGATGTCGTGAAGATTGCAGGTGAAAGGTGAAGCTTGTCGCTGCAGCCACGGGTACCAGGAGACGTCGAGGACGACCAGGACCAGGAGGCGAGCTGTCCCACGAAGGCTCTTGCTGTCGGCGATGTTGAAGTCGAACTAGGACTCACCAAGTTTTGGCAAGCGGAACCCACGAAGAACGGAGGACTTGCTTCTGGTGCAGACCAGGAAGGTCTGGGGTGCTTCTCTTTTGCAAGGAAGCGGGAGCCAGTCTGGAGGAGCCAAACCAGCAGTGAAGATTTCAGGGTGTGTCGTCACAAAGGCCGCTAGCCAACGGGCAAGCAACCGGTCAGACGCGGCAAGCAGAAAAATGCAGAAGGGCCCCACGCAGGACTCGTGGAGTGTGGAGGGCTGATCTTCTATGCAGATGGTGCTTGGGGTTGGGGCTTCTCAATCCAAGGTGCACAACTTCGAGGGAACCTCAGAAGCTGCGCTGGAAGATACTCGCCACTTTTCCCAGGTAGCCGGTCCCACGTCTCTCGTCGCCTTCACGGATCTCAGCTCGGCTGTGGATGTGGATCAGGGTCGGAGAAGTCTGGAAGTCAAGGCTCTGGTCGGGCTCTGCAGTCGGTCCCTCGTAGAAATTCAGCAAAGCAAAGGGTAGTCTCTTGATGGTGCCTGTTTGCACAGGGTAGCCACTCCTTGGCCACAAGGGAGATTCTTCAGTCTTCTTCTTTCGTCGAATGTCGAAGGTCCAGAGTTTCTGTTTAAATTGCAGGTTCAGGATAATCTAATCTCCTGGGTCCCAGCTACCACTCTTATACTAATCTGGGGGGCTGGGTTGCCTGCTAGGTCACGCCTTATGGGTGGGACCTGGGAGGGGGGTGGTTACACCCCCTTCCCTTTGTCCAGTTTCGCGCCAGGACTGGGGCTGGAGTGCCCCAGCACCGGTTTGAACTGGACTATGCATGGGACACCTTGTGTGCCCCAGGCATGTCTCATTCCTTTCAGCCCTCCCTGCCCCAATACACTATAGTCTGTCTGGGGAGGTGCTAGCACCTCCCCAAGCAGGAAACCTATTGTCCAAGCCTCCCTTGCCGGGATCACTCCCAGCAGCAGGAGGTCAGACTCGTGTCTGTGGCAGCAGCATCCATTTTGTGATGCTGAGGCTTTGGTTAGAGTTAAACAGCAAAGTAGGATTTTAACATGTCTCTCCCTCTAGAAGGGAGGAATAATATCCTCACCACCAGAAACGGTATGGGGGTATTATTCCAAAGTGTTAGACACCTTACACGACATGTTTTGATAAAGCCAAACCATAGTTACCATAACCGTTTAAGATTATAAGGCACTTTAAGAGTATATGGTAGGCTATATCATAGAACAGCTATAAGGACATGGTTCCGAAAGCTGCAGACAGGCTCAGCTCATGCCAGAGCACCATCTCACATGTTACCAAGCACTCTGCCTCCAGGATTGGTAAGGCCTGCCATAGGAGTGGCTGATAGGTACACATGTGTCTAGATTAAGGGTAGATATAGGTATACTATATCTAAGCAAGGGGTGATTACACGAGCCTTGCCCCAGCTGAGTGATCAGCCAGTTGTGTCTGATTGGAAGGCCAGACCAGGGGTGGCATAATACATGCTGCAGCCCCTGGGAGGCCTAGGGTACACCTATGCCCTGGGTACCTAGGGTACACTGTACAGGGTCCAATAAGGTGATCCTTACCAATTGGGAATGTACCTAGGGTACATGGAGTCCTATTTTAAAGAGAGAGCAGACAGCCTGAGACCCTGAATGGCAGGATCTCAGGCCAACTAAGTCGAAAAACCAGCAAGACACTAGGCAAAAAGTTGGGGGTAACCATAGTCAGATATCCACCTTCCTACATTCAGTTGCACTCCAAAGACTTGGGCAACCGCGACCCTGCAGCTGAACCCGGATGGCGGTTCGAAAAAGCAAAAATAAGCAAGTTTCTCAGATGAAAGAGAGAGCTGCACTTACCAAAATTATTAAAAATAGCAAGGGAAAGGAAAAGAATTGTATTTGTCCATAGTCCTTGGCCTCAAATTGTAGCGATTTCTCCCAGGTACTGTCTGGTCTTGAAACAAGAGTTCAGGCTCTGTAGTGTCCAATCGTATTGACGGTGGCACAGCCTCTTGCAAAATGTCATCGCTTTCCTGCTCAGAGCTTGTTCCTTTCACACGTGCATCGCTAAACGGCAGAAAACGAGGCACGGTTTCAGTCTCAGAATCAGCGATCCCCTCCTGGACCCACCGGTCATATGGCAGAGGCAAAGGGACCCTCTTGCAATGGACGCCGTGGATCCAGTTCTTTTTCCCTTTCACTCGAACAGCTGATCTCGTTGAGAGAAGGACGAGATGGGGGCCGGTCCAACGGAGCTCATAATTCTTTGTCCGTTGAAAGTTTTTGACCAGCACCCATGATCCAGGATTGATAGGATGTCCTGGAGTTTCAGAGACCTGAGGCAGAGTATCATGCACCTGTTGGTGTAAAACATGCAATTTAGCCGTCAATTCATATAAATAATCAAGCAGTACTGGATGTTCGATCTCGCTGAATTTTGTAGGCCTTGGCACTCCCCATATATTGGCCGGGCGGCCAAACACGATTTCATAGGGACTAAGTCCCACTCGTGAATGCGCAGTCATTCTTGTTGACAGGAGTGCTAAAGGCAGAGCGTCAGGCCATTTAAGACCAGAGCTTGCTTGAATCTTGGCCAACTTCAATTTTAATGTGCCATTATAGCACTCTACTAATCCAGCTGATTGGGGATGATTTGCAGCGTGAAATTTTTGCCGGATACCCAGTCCATCACATACTGTTTTCATCACTCGACCCACAAATTCACTCCCATTGTCACTCCAGACCATTCTCGGCATTCCAAATCTAGGGAAAAATTCTTTGACAAGGGCTTTAGCTGTGGACAGAGCAGCGTTGTCTTTTAAAGGGTATGCTTCTATCCACCTTGAAAAGGCACAAACAACAACGAGTACATATTTCAAATTGTTGCATCTTTCCATGTGGATGAAATCTAGCTGCAAAACCTAAAACGGATACGTTGGAGGCGCAAAATGACCAGCTGGAGTTGGGGTTCTCCTACCAGGATTGTATTTCAGACATACCATGCAGTTTTTGACCACATTCTCTGCACATTTAGGAATTCCAGTATTTTGCCATACTGGAGCCAACAACTTACAAATCCCTTTCACACTGATATGGGCCATTCCATGAGCCATTGTCACCACTGCAAGCACGTACGCATCGGGTAACAACCATCGCCGATGTTCTGACAAGTCAATCCAACAACCATTTTCATCCAGTTTACCCGTACTTTCTCTCCACATACTTAATTCTTTCTCTGAAGCTTCGGCTTGAAGAGACTTCACACTCTCTACCGTGTCTTCACACATTCCAACATCACCAACCCATCTTGCAGGGCCTGCAACATACATCCTATTCTTCACATTCTTTGCTGTTTCTTTTGCGATTTCATCCGCAAATGCATTACCACGACCAACATCATCAGTAACCTTCTTGTGTGCACTGCATTTCACAATCGCAACTTGTAGCGGCAATGTCAGTGACTCAAGGAGCTCATTCACCAACTGACCATTTTGTATTTTAACTCCATGTGAAGTCAGGAATCCACGTTCCTTCCATAATCGCCCAAAACTATGGGCCACACCGAAAGCATACTGACTGTCGGTATATATGGTCACTTTCATTCCTTTTGATAGCACACACGCTCTTGTAAGTGCAATTAATTCTGCTGCTTGGGCTGAATTATGTGGTATACGTGCAGTTTCAACAATCGTATGCAAAGTCGTGACAGCATATGCTGCAGTCGTATCACCATTCGAAAGCTTGAAACATGAACCATCCACCCATAAGGTACCATCACACTCTACAAGGGGAGTATCCTTGATATCCACTCTCCCTTTTGTTTCTTCTTCTGTTCTAAAAAGACAATCATGCTGCTCAACATCATCTGTCTCCACTGAAATCGGCAATAACGTGGCTGGATTCAACGTATTGCACCTTTGTATGTGAACATGACTTGCTAGCAGTGTCAACTCGTAACCTGACAATCGAGCACTAGTTAAGTGCTGTGTTTTGGTTCTGTTTAACAACGTGTCCACTGCATGTGGAACCATATCAAACAACGTGTTGTTCATTACTAACCCAGCAGACTGTCGAATAGAAACAGCTGCTGCCGCAGTGGCTCTCAAGCAACTCGGCAATGCTTTAGCTACCGGATCCAAAATTGATGACAAATACGCGCATGGACGCTGCTTGCCTCCAAAAGACTGTGTCAACACCGACAATGCACAACCTTCCCTCTCGTGCACATACAGTGTAAAAGGCTTGCTGTAGTCAGGAGTACCCAGCACAGGAGCCGAACATAATGCTTCACGCAATTCGGAAAAACTTTTCTCACAATCTTCAGACCATGGGACGGGAATCGGTGTATCTTTACATGTTAATGCTATCAAAGGTTTGGCCAGCAGAGAAAACCCAGGTATCCATTGTCTACAGTAGGATGTAATGCCCAAGAAAGCACGTACTTCTCTCTGTGTCCTAGGCACATTCAATTTTGCTATTGCCTGAATTCTTTCTGGGGTCAGTTTCCTTCCCTCCTTCGATAAGAGATGACCTAAGTAGGTCACTTCTTGTCGACAATATTGCAGTTTTGAAAGCGACACTTTGTGATGTAGATTAGACAAATGACGCAACAACGACAATGTTGCTTCTTTACAAATGTCTTCAGTATCTGCGGCGATTACTAAATCGTCAACGTACTGAATAAGGGTAGCACCATCAGGTAAAACAATCGCATCGAGCTGAGTTTTTAAAGCTTGGCTGTATATTGATGGACTTTCACAGTAGCCCTGAGGAGCGCGTTTGAAGCGAAAGCTTCGACCTCCTAGGCTGAAACCAAAAATATCTCTGCTCTCCTCGGCAATCGGGATGTTGAAGAAAGCATTCTTTAAGTCAATCACCGAGAACCAGGCGGCGGAGGCTGGAATCATAGTCAATAAGGCAGTAATATCAGGAACGACTGGAAACTGTGGCACAACTATTTTATTGACCTCTCTAAGATCAATCACGAACCTGTAAACAGGTGGCTGAGAAGGGTCAGAACGTTTCAAAACAGGCAGAACAGGACTATTGCAAACGTTGCCTCTGGTCTCTTCGATCACATCTATTCCAATCAAATCATAAATGATCGCTAGCAACGCTTTTTCACCTTCACTAGAGATCTTATATTGGGGAATGCGTGGCAATTTAACATTGGCTTTCAATGTTACAACATATGGCGGTATTTCCAAAAGGCCCACATCATTAGGACCAGTAGCCCAAATGGCGTCAGGAAGAAACGACAATTCTGTCGGAAGTTTATCCTTTGACAAATACATTGGAGAAACCACTTTCCTACCCAGTGTAAGTTGTACTACCGAAGGAGAACAATATAATGTTGCATACAATCTTTTCAACAAATCCAGTCCCAACAAGTTTTCACCACAACCTGTTGTCAAAATTAGGGGTGCTTCCAATTCACAAGGTCCAACAGAAAGGGACATAGGGCAAGAAATCGGATTCCTAACCGAGGCGCCAGAAAAACCTACCAAAACATTCATCTTGCCAGACAAAGGCGCGCCAGGGAGTTTTGAGTGCATAATAGAACTCTTTGCAGCACCAGTATCCAACAGAAAAGGCTCTGACACACCTGATGTAGTCACCTTAACATACGGTCCACTTTGATCTACTGGAACTGACTCCCTCTCTTTGTCTATGGCTGTCCTAGCAATCATTACCTTCCATATTCTCATCTTCCACATAATAATCATTATTATAGTACTGAGCCGTCCTACCAGACGCATTAGTTTGTTGGTCAAAACTATTGTGTATATTTTGAGGTTATAAGGGGACGCGCGTTCTGGGTGAGACTTCCGCGTCCTCTACCTCTGGGAGCTTGTTGAACACCTCGACCTCTTGCGCTAAATGCACCATTAGCACGCTGCAACAAAATAGGACAACTATACTTGAAATGACCCTCTTCTTTACAATATGAACACTGATTGGGACCTACAGGGGCACGCGGTCGAGTAAACTCATACCTTTGCATGTTTTTCTGAAACTGTTGAGGTTGCTGATAATTACTCTGACCACCACGTGGCGGGTAAGCCTGTTGTAAAAGAACTTTCGTTTTTAATTCCTTATTTTTCTTGTCTGCTCTATCTTTCTCATCTTTATCCCTGTTTTCGTAATACTGTGCAGTAGCTAATATTTGTGCTGAAGAGGAAACAGCCCAAGAGCTTTCTGAATCTTTCAATTTCTTACACAACTCTGGAAGCAAATTATGCACAAATTTGTCAACGAACAACCGTTGACCACCTTCTGTACTCATATCTTGACCACTGTGGTCGATAAACGTTTCCTCAAACCTAGTGAAGAAATCAGACACTGTTTCATCTTTCTTCTGCTTACACGCAGATAACTTATCTCAATTAACACGCATCGCAGGCATTAAAGTTTTCATGTAAGTGATGATCCTAGCAGGGAGTTCTGCTACTACGGGATCAGGCTTGGCACCACCAACTTGCCCATCGTTAGCAGCTCTAATATTAGCCCATGTGGTGCCTAACTCTTGCACGTGATCTGTATTGCGAATCAATCCCCACAAAGGCTGCGGAACCACATTCCCAAATAACATGTCTATGTCAGCCAAATTCATAACACATGATTCCGCAGTCTGCGATAACTCCTTATAATATCCTGCAGGGTTCTTACGGGGGTCGGGTAAAGTTTGTTTAAGGGCTAACACTTCAGATCGTTTCCAAGGGACGTGTACCCAAACACGCTGAAAATGAGCTGGAGCAGCAGCAATACCTTGAGCGGCATCGGCCGCAACAGCGTCCTTCCATACCGGAGGGACTTCCCTCATAGGGTACTGCCGCACCTTTTTACCAGAGGAGTCATGTTTAAACAGTGACTGGGAAGAATCCTCAATCCTAAAAGATAACAATGTCGCAACTGCTTTTTCGACTTCGGGACCCACAATCGTACCTTTTTCAAACTCAAGCCGTACACGGCACAAATCCTGCGGATTTGCTTCCAAATCGTTATCCTCCAATTCCTCACAAAGGAAAACACACATCTGTTCAAAAACGTATCTCTGTTTCGGTGCTTCCCATTGACAAAAGACCTCCATAACAGACTCCAAATTATACCTTGATGGGTGAACAATCCATTTGCGCGCCATACGGTCAAACATCTCTTTCTCGTGAGAATTAGGCAGTTGACTACGCGTCTGCTTACGCTTTGGATCAGGGGTCACACCAGACGACCCGAAGAAAGGTAATATAAAACTAGCAACTGTATCCGTCACTCTCTGTCGGACAGAAGGAGAAGCTGACAAAAGAACAGGGGAAAAACAGAGGTAAGCACAGTAGGCGTAGACGTAGATGTAGAGACAGTATCAGGAAGAGCGCCAAGAGAGGCAGTCGATGTAGTAGGCAAAGTCGTAGAAGGTAAAGGGGGGACAGGCAGCAAAGTCGGCGGCCCCTGAGGGGGCTGCACCATAGGAGCAGGGGCAAACTGAGGAGGAACTGGTGGTAGAGGAGCTTGATGTAAAATAACTGGATGTTGCACAACTTGGTGTTGCGGAGGCGCTGTAGCACTCTGCTTATAAGGGGGTGGTGAACTTAACAAGTGTGACATCAAAGTATCTTTCTCTATTTCTTTTGACGCAGCTTGCTGAAGAAGCGGCAAAACTGGATAACATTTATCTATCACTAGTTTACATTGTCTGTGCAACTGCTCACTCATCTGTTCTTCTTCATTATCTTGAAACTGCAAAGCAGCTTGCATTATCGAGATACCCTTTTCTTTTTTATTTCTTTTTGCCAATTTAATTTCCTTCTGTTTGGCTTCCTTACGCCATAGGCGGAAAGAGTCAAACATTGCCGGCCGGGCTTTCTTCTTAAAGAGTTTAACCTCTAGATTATCCAGAATCTCTGTGTCGAAACTACCGTATTGGGGCCACTTTAAGTCACCATCTTTTCTGGTGTAACGGATCCATACTTCATTATATGTGAGTGGGCCTATGCCATGTTTTACATATAATTCATAAGTTGGAGTTCCAATCGGAGGAACCGGACACGAGTCCTCCAATCGGGAATCCCTATCATAACCAAGACAAAACAAATTTCCAAGTATACTAGAACCAGGCATCTTCGCTCTCTAGTCTAGTTTCAAACTTCAAAGGATTATCGAATACGATAGTCTCGTGAATACACGAGTCCCCTGGTTTTGGCGCTTGCAAGTTCCAAATCAAAAGATCCCAAAGGGGATATCAAACCAAGTAATCAAACTAAGGACTGGGAGACGCTCCACTTATACTTAACTGAGGTATCGATGACGTCACCAAAAGACTCATTTATCGTTTCGCTCTACCAATTCATCAAGGGTCCAAAACAGGGCGATAGTCAGGTCAGCAGTCCTTTGTAGCCGTTGGGACGTGGAGAACCTCGCAGCAAAGACTTTCGGACCACGTCGACATACAGGGGTCGATGAAGTGGCGGCCTTCCTCCAGAATTTTCACACGAAGCTCCTCACGAACCTCTGGCTTGGACCAGTACCGCTGAAATCACCCAACGTTGGGCGCCAACTGAAGTACTGGGTTTTTCGGAACCCAGCGGTGCCAGGGAACACACCGGAAGACTTCGAGTTCTTCCTGTTTCAGACTACAGAAACACAGAGTCTTCTTGGTGAAGTCAAAGATCGTATTTATTGGCTGCAGCCAGTAACAGGTATCCTAGAAGTACAACACGTGTATATTCTCAGGAGACTGCTCCCTTACGAAAACCAGCCTTCTCCTTATATACCAAATATTATGCTTTAGGCAAACATTCCTCGTTTTACGGTATGATCATTCACATGCATTCATTACAAAAGAAAAGGCAGAGTCATAATGGCAAGTACATATTTCAGTTCGTTCAGCCCTTAATCAATTACCCGGCAAAGCTTAGCGCCTTCATCAGATATCGACGGACACCCAATAAAAACGGGCACCTCCTCCTCGTAAAACGGGTCGTAAAGAGGGAAACAGGGGCAGGTGTGTAGAAGATTAGGCATGGTTCGTATGTGATGAAAGGTTTCGTGATATGCTGGGCCCTGATACTAATCTCATTCGGCCGCGGGAAGGGAACTGACCCAACAGGTTTGGCCTTAGGCAGCGGAGTCAGTTCACCCAGGTCACCGAGGAGTCAGCGAAGGTGTGTGTGTCCTTCAGATCCATGCTCGGCCGTAGTCCTGTTGCCTATGAGAGGGCAATCACAAAATGGCTGTCGTCCTAAAATGGAGCTTGAGGTATTAGGACAGAAACTCTGATTTCAGGCGATCTCGTCACTCGAATGTGATGCAAATGCTTGTGCATAGTATCCTAAACATTCTCGGTCTGTTGATAAAGAAATCGTCATGTTATAATCATGCCAGATACGTGGTTCCGAAATTTACAGTACCACACAACATCCCGCCATCTCAAGACCTGTGCGACTCCCTGGCCACCTTCTTCCACCGCAAGATCACCGACATCCACGACAGCTTCAACTCCGACCCCCTCGCACCCACCACCGAGTCCACCACCCCTGCGACTACCACTCGCACCAGTCGCCTGACCATTTGGTACAGCGTCAGCGACGAAGACACCATCAAAACCATGAACTCCATCCACTCCGGATCCCCATCGGACCCCTGCCCTCACCACGTCTTCAACAAAGCCAGCGCAACCATCGCGCCCCACCTCCGGAAAACAATCAACTGTTCCTTTGAGACAGCAACCTTCCCAGAAAGCTGGAAGCATGCCGAGATCAACGCCCTTCTGAAGAAGCCCAGTGCGGACCCCAAAGACCTCAAGAACTTCTGGCCCATCTCCCTGATCCCTTTCCCGGTAAAAGTGACCGAGAAGATTGTCAACAAACAGCTGACCCGCTACCTCGAAGTTAACAACATCCTGGACCCTTCCCAATCCGGTTTTCGCAGCAACCACAGCACCGAGACCGCCCTCATCGCCGCCACTGATGATATCCAGACCCTGATGGACAAAGGAGAAACAGCCGCCCTCATACTCCTGGACCTATCAGCAGCCTTTGACACGGTCTGCCACTGCACCCTATCAGCACGCCTCCATGACGCCGGTATCCAAGAGAAGGCCCTGGCCTGGACCACATCCTTCCTCTCCGGCAGAACCCAGAGCGTCCGCCTCCCACCCTTCTGCTCCAAAACCACCGAGATCATCTGCGGCGTCCCACAGGGATTCTCCCTCAGCCCGACGCTGTTCAATATCTACATGACCCCCCTCGCCCACGTCGCACGACAACACAACCTCAACATCATCTCCTACGCCGACGACACCCAGCTGATCATATCCCTCACCGAAGATCCCCACACCGCCAAAGCTAACCTTCACAGAGGAATGAAGGCCGTAGCCGACTGGATGAAGGACAGCAGATTGAAGCAGACAAGACAGAGGTCCTCATTCTCGGCCCACCCCATCAGCCTGGGACGACTCTTGGTGGCCCACGTCACTAGGCACAGCCCCGGAACCCACGGACCATGCACGCAACCTGGGGGTCATTCTCGACTCCACTCTCTCCATGACCAGGCAAGTCAACGCCATCTCCGAGTCCTGCTTCAACACCCTCCGTATGCTCCGCAGGATCTTCAAATGGATCCCCCTTGACACGAGAAAAAACTTTACCCAGGCCCTCATCACCAACAAACTCGAATACGGGAACACCCTCTACTCAGGAACTACAAACAAGCTCCTGAGACGACTCCAACGCATCCAGAATGCCTCGGCCCGACTCATCCTCGACGTCCCCCGCCGCAGCCACATCACACTCCACCTGAGAGGCCTGCACTGGCTCCCCGTCAACAAAAGGATCACCTTCAAGCTCCTGATCCACGCACACAAAGCACTGCACAACACCGGACCCACCTACCTCAACAACCGACTCAGCTTCCACACCCCCACCCGAAGCCCCCGCTCAGCCAACCTCGCCCTCGCCACAGTCCCTCGCATCCGAAAAACCACCACCAGCGGCAGATCCTTCTCCTACCTCGCCGCCAAGACCTGGAACACTCTCCCCACCATCCTACGACAGACCCAGGACCTGCTTGCCTTCAGAAGACTCTTCAAGACCTGGCTCTTCGACCAGTAGCACCCCCCCCCCTCCCCAGCGCCTTGAGACCCTCTCGGGTATGTAGCGCGCTTTACAAATGCAGTGATTGATTGATTGATTGAGGCCCTGAAAGCTGCTATGTGCACGGCGCCTGTGCTCTTGGCTCCCAACTTCTCCAAAGAGTTTATCGTTCAGACAGACGCTTCAGAGCATGGTGTGGGGGCTATTCTTTCACAGATGAATGAAGAGGGCCTGGATCAACCTGTAGCCTTCCTTAGCAGGAGGTTACTTCCACGGGAACAGAGATGGAGTGCTATTGAGTGTGAGGCATTTGCTGTGGTCTGGGCACTGAAGAAGCTAAGACCATACCTGTTTGAGTCTCACTTCCAGGTTCAGACAGACCACAGGCCCCTCAGATGGTTGATGCATATGAGGGGTGAGAATCCAAAGCCGGTGAGGTGGTCCATTTCCCTACAGGGTATGGATTTCACGGTGGAACATCGCGCTGGTACAGATCACGCCAATGCTGACGGTCTGTCCAGATTTTTCCACCTTAGTGATGAGGAACTCCCTGGGGTAGGGTAGTTCTCCCCACATTTCAGCTGGAGGGGACACGTGTTAGACCTGGCACCTTGGCGTGAGTCTCCCTTCCACTTTTTGTTGCTGTGCCTCATGTGTTTTGCTGGTGTTAGCTGCTCAGAGCACTGTGCCACTGCCAACCAGTGCCACAGTGCAAGTGCTCCCTATATAAAATGTATATGTTGGTTGGATTCCATGATTGGCTTATTTGGTTTACTGTCAGACCCCAGTAAAGTGCACCAGGAGTGCCCAGGGCTTGTAAATACAAATGCTGCTGGTGAGCTTGCAGCACTGGTTGTGCCACCCACAGAGGCGGCCTGGTAAAATGTGTCTAGGTCTGCCATTGCAGAACCTGCGTGCAGTCTGGTACTGTCATGCTGACTGGCAAGTGCACCCACTTGCCAGTCCCTAACCCTTCCCTTAAGTTCATGTTAGTCACCCCTATGGTAGGCCCAAGGGCAGGGTGCATTGTAAGCATAAGGTAGGACAAGCCCTGATGTGTGTGGCATGTCCTAATAGTGAATTAAAGCCATTTTCGTTTTCCACTATTGTAAGGCTACCCTGTTCTCATAGGCCAGAATAGGCTGTTAGAATTGTTACATCCTATGATCCTAACAGACCCAGGGAACATGGTAGAAAGTCGAGTTTAGTATGCCTGAACTCAGAATAATAAAATACATCTGTTAGCAAGGTTTATTTTAATGTTCTGTGTTTGCAAACACCACTTTTAGAAAGATGGCCTTTGCTTGCCTAACCATTTCAGCCCGCCTCTGCGCTGATGTGTATCTGCTGTCTGGTTTGTGTGAGTGACAGGGCTGGGGAATCCCAGAGGGACAGGGCTAGGTAGCCTGGTGGTGAATAGAGAGGTTGACATATAGATGGGTGGGAGAAGTACACCTGGACTCTGAATAGGGCTGTGCTCTGCCACCACAATGCTGGCTCCACCCCCTGTGGAGCGTTTGATGACTCTGCCCTGCACACTGAAAGCAGAAGCCTGCATCATGTCAACAAAGTGCTCAAAAACCGGACCGAACTAGGCAAGGGCCCACCTGGCCTGCAAGAACAAAGGAAATGTAGTATAAGTATAGGAGCCCTGCTCCTAAGAAACCAGATCCTGCTACAAGACGAACCTCTGCCTGAGGGGAAGGAACCGGGAAAGCTGTAGGAGGAGTACTGTCCCTGACCTGGGGGATTGGCCTGCAGTGGTTGCCTTGCTGCTGAAGGAGAGGAGAAAGATTGCTGATAAACTTTGCTTCAACTTGCTGTTTAAGGTCTCCAAGGGCTTGTGCTTGAGCTTGCCCCTTGAACGAAGTCCCAGGACCAGTGAACTTCACCCCCTTGAGAGCCGCCGTTCTCGCCGTGAAGCTGACGCCGAGAGAATGGTGCGCCTCCCCCAAACGGCGTGTACACTGGCTGGCGTGTGCCCCGCTGTCCGGCCCAAACAACGCGACTAAGGCCCCCCTACGAGCCGTAGCCCGCAACGTGAAGGAAGGACTTCGTGCCGCACTCTTATTGCCCCCTCTTCGCATCGTACTGCTCAGCGTGCCCCCCTACCCCTGTTGTGGGCAGGTTGCGGCACGTAGAGTGGTTGGTACGTGGCTCCCCACCGGAGTGTACTGCCTGCTTCGCACCGCGCTGAGAGAAAAGGCGCCGCTTTCAAGGTACGGCTCGTACGCCGCAACGAAGAGGCAACGCCCCGTACTTTCGCACCGTCCCCTTGAGCATCGTGACTGAGGCCCCCTACGAGCCGTAGCTTGCACCGCAAGAGGAGAACATCGCACCGTACAAACGCGCTGGGATTTAAGGCATCGTCCGTGACGAACTTCTAAATTTAAAGGTACTGTGTGTGCTTCACACCGTATGGTGTACGCTCCGCACCGGAGCACCTGTAGCTTGTGTGAGCCCCGCTCGTGCGCACCGTAGGAGTACGCTTTGCCCGGAGCATCTGCAAACGCTTGTGAGCCCCGCTCGTAAGCTTCTTTCAAAGCCCGTACGCACCGTACAAAGAGCGCGAAGCGCACAGAACTAACATACTACGCTTAAACCCAAGAACTGCTTAATACCAATTGTATTGTGGGCCCGTTTATCGTTAATGGGTCTTGTGATAAGTCTGCTTATATAGAAGACATTTATTTTTGATAAACCCAGTGTGGAGTCCATTTGTGGGGGTATCATTGAATTACTGTGTGTGGTCACAAATGCTTAACCATTGCACCCTGAGATAAGCCTTGTCTGCTCGCGCCAAGCTACCTAGAGGGTGAGCAGGGGTTATTGTTGGAGTGTAACCCCTTACCCTGACTGGAAGAGAGGATCCCTGCTTGACACAAGTCCCTACCTGTGTCAACCAGAGATTCCCAATTCTAACAGTGGCCCCCTTCTGTCTGCGCTCCGGTCTGCAAGCGAGTGGCTCTACACACCGGCCCCCTGAGAGAGGCCGGCTATCCCAAGCCAACCGAGGCTCCACGGCACTGCGGTATTATTACGGTTTAGGGGGGATTCTGACTTAGAGGCTGTAGGAGAGTAGGGTCTGCTTCCTATGGTCACCCCCACTTTTTGCTTTTTCTTCACTGGTTTTCGACTTAGATGTGGCTGTGGGCCTGCTAATCAGACCCACAGCCCAGCTATTCTCTCTCTAAATTCATACTATGTACTTTAGGTACATAACCCAATTGGTAAGGATCACCCTATAGGGCCCTGTACAGTGTACCTTAGGTACCCAGGGCATGGGTGTACCCTAGGCCTACCAGGGGCTGCAGCATGTATTATGCCACCCCTGGATGGCCTCCCATCATGACACAACTGGCTGATCACTTGGCTGGGGCAAGGTCGTGCAATCACCCCTTGCTTAGGTATAGTATTCCTATACCTACCTTATATATAGACACATGGGTAACCTTTCAGTCACTCCTATGGCAGGCCTTAACAATCCTGAAGGCAGAGTGCTTGGTAACATGTGAGATGGTGCTCTAGCATGAGCTGAGCCTGTCTGCAGCTTTCGGAACCATGTCCTTATAGCTGTTCTATGATATCGCTTACCATATACTCTTAAAGTGCCTTATAATCCTCGCGGTTATGGTAACTATGGTTTGGCTTTATCAAAACATGTCCTGTAAGGTGTCTAAACACTTTGGAATACTACCCCCATCCCATTTCTGGTGATGAGGATAGTATTCCCCCTTCTAGAGGGAGAAGACATGTTGAAGACCTACTACCCGGTTAAAGTTAACCAGAACCCCAGCATCACAAAATGGATGCTGCTGCCACAGACACAAGTCTGACCTCCTGCTGCTGGGAGTCCTTCCAGCGAGGGAGGCTTGAACAATAGGTTTCCTGCCTTGGGAGGAGCTAGCACCACCCTAGACAGGGCTTAGTGTATTGGGCAGGGAGGGATGAAAGAAACAAGACACTGCCTGGGGCACACAAGGTGTCCCATGCATAGTCCGGTTCAAACCGGTGCTGGGGCACTCCAGCCCCAGTCCTGGCGTGAAACTGCACAAAGGGAAGGGGTGCAACCACCCTCCTCCCTGGTCCCACCCATAGGAGGGACCTAGCTGGTAACCCAGCCCCCCAGATTAGTATAAGAGTGGGTGCTGAGTCCCTAGGATTTTGGATTATCCTGAATTGAAACTAGACACGAAACTCTGGACCTTCGACATTCGACAAGAAGACTGAAGAATCTCCCTTGTGGCCAAGGAGTGGCCACCCTGTGCAAACAGGCACCAACAAACGACCTGCCGTTTGCTTTGCCCAAGTTCTACGCGGAACCAACTGCAGAGCCCGACCAGCGCCTTGACCTCCAGACTTCTCTGACCCTGATCCACATCCACATCCACAGCCAAGCTGAGATCCGTGGAGGCGACGAGAGACGTGGGACCGGCTACCTGGGAAAATTGGCGAGTAGCTTCCAGCGCAGCTTCTGAGGCATCTTCAAAGTTGTGCTCTGGGGATTGAGAAGCCCCAACCCCGAGCACCATCTGCACCGAAGATCAGCCCTCCACACTCCACGAGTTCTGCGTGGGACCCTTCTGCATTTTCCTGCTCGACGTGTCTGTCTGGTTGCTTGCCCGTTGGCTAGTAGACTCAGTGACGACGAACCCTTAACTTTCCACCACTGGTTTGGCTCCTCCAGACTGGCCGTTGCTTCCCTGTGAAAGAGAAGCACCTCAGACCTTCCTGGTCTGCACCTGAAGCGAATTTCCCTTTCTGCGTGGGTTGCCTTTGCCAAGGCTTGTTGACTCCAATTGGGACGTCGACTCCGCCATCAGTAAGATCCTTTGTGGGACAGCTCGTACCCTGGTTCTGGTCATCCTTGACGCCTCCTGGTCCACGCAGCTACAGAGACAAGCTTCAAGACATCACCTGTGTTCTGCACGACATCGCCTGGTTCCTTCCTGGTTCCACACGGTCACTGGCTAGTGATCCAGACTTTGTCCCCTCTGCTTGCAGGTGTTCTTCCTTCAAGATCCACCCTTGGATCCACCGGACATCTTCCTCCTGGCCGCCTGCCATCATCTGTTCTTCAGGCATCCATAGGATCCAGCGACGACACCCAACTCATATTCACACCTATGCACCAGTCTCCTGTGGGTGAGGTAACGCGAGTACTCCGGTGCTCCAGTGGATATTGACTATCCAAGTGTCTAAGTCTCTAGTTGCTTCCTCCTAGTTACTTCGGAAGTGTCCTTATTCTTCCTATTTCTAATTACTACATTCCTATTGACTTTAATGTAACCCGCGTGTGTGTTTACACACTGCACACAATTCCCGTGGGCCTCCCACTTCCTAACTATTGGTAGGGTAGTGTAGCCCCAGCGATTGCCTAGGCCCTAGGCCTACTCCCTGTTCGTGACGTGGTACTTATACCACTTTCTTAGTATATGGTTTGCGTGGCCCCTGGGCCTAACTGTATTTTTACTGTGTAACTTAACATATGCTACTTAAGAAATTGTTGTGCTTAGACCTCTGAACTCATAAAGAGTGCTGAGGGTATATGTTAGAATAAATACATTCTAATTTTATATATATCTGGTGTGGTGTCCTTTCATTTGGTATTCAAGGGATTATAATGGTATAACAGCTGGCTTCACATGCCATACAGAGTTTAGCCTCAGATTGCTCTTGTCCATGCTACCACTAGGATAGCTGGTCTATAAGGTTGACTTTACAACCAATCACCATAAGGGTTGTTTGGACTGATACAAGGTGTACACTAGAACTAGTGACATCATATATCAGGCCAACTTCTCACATTGGTGAGCAGCGGTTGGGATCTGAGCTTGCTGTTGTGATACCATTGTAATCTTGAGATATCAAATTGAAAGATCACATTAGGTACTGTTAGGTACATATAAAACAAAATCTTAGAATACTTAAGTTCTACTGAACTTAGTTGTTGTTGGTTGAAGGGCCTAGCACACCCTGACTACAACTACTAGAGAGGTTTTAGTAGATACAACTAGTGTAGGTAGGTGCACACACCACACCCTCACTAGATCATGTCTCTGAGAGGAGATCAAGATGATTCTCTCTCAGGAGGGGGATATCCTAGAAAGATACTCTCTAGATATGATACCCTAACTTTTCAGGAGATGAGACAATTGTGTACCTCCAGAAAGTTAAAACAGAGTTCAAACCATACCCTCATTTATCTAGTGGAGATCTAGAAGAGTATGATGCTCAGAGAGCCTCCCAGGATGGTACCTTAGGTACCAATGAGGGTCTGCCCTCTACAGAAGACACCCCTCACAACACTGATCTAGATGAGTCAGGAGGGACTTCAGGAGATGAGGTAGACAGCCAGGTCCAAATTAGGAGACTTAGCCAGGCTTACTTAAGCCTATATGGGAGTCAGAATGGGGTCCCCCCATTCAGACCCTCAAGTGGACTTAACCAGAGAAGCAGGAGAAGATGATCCCCTTCCAGGGAATCTATCCACTCCCATGTCTCTAATAGCTCCAATGCCTCTTCTCACAGGGGAATGACTTCTCCACAGAGAAAAGAGCATCAGGCCAGAATGAGGGAAGTCAATCTGAGGATTGAAAGGGAAGAACTTGCCCTTGCCAAAGAGATACTTGCTCTGGCCAGAGAGCAAATGTTAAGTGGGTTAGAACCCACTGGTGGCAGCACTATCCCTAAGGATAGAGACAGGACCTATGACAATAGAAACCTGAGCAAGATTGTCCCTCCCTACAAGTGTGGGGATGACATCCACAAATGGATAACTGCTTTGGAGAGGGCTTGCAAAGTACAGCAGGTACCCCAAAGTCAGTGGGCAGCTATCTTGTGGCTGTCCTTCTCTGAGAAAGGTAGAGACAAGCTCCTCACAGTTAGTGATGAGGATGCTGACAATTACACTGTCCTGAAGAGTGCTCTGATTGATGGGTTTGGCCTAACCACTGAACAATACAGGTTGTTGTTCAGGGATACCCCGAAGACCCAGACTCAGGACTGGACTGACTTTGTAGATTGTGCCACTAAGGCTTTGGAAGGCTGGTTATTGGGTAGTAAGGTTAAGGACTATACAGGATTGTATAATTTGATCATGAGAGAGCAAATTCTTAACAACTGTCAAAACCAGCTGCTGCATCAACACTTGATTGACTCTGACCTAACTTCTCCCCAAGAATTGGGAAAGAAGGCAGATAGGTGGGTCAGGACTAGAGTTAAGCAGAAAAACCAGAACCAGGGTGGTGACAAGAAAAAGGCAGACCAGAAGGGTAATGAGCAGAAAACAAAAGACCAGAAGTCTTCACCAGGCCCCCAAAAGGCTCAGGGGGAGGGTGGTCCCAAAAAAGAAAGATGGCCAAAAGAAACCTTGGTGTAACTATTGTAAGTCCAATTCCCATTGGTATAGTGAATGCACCAAAAAGGACAAGCCCCCAGCCACCATTGCCCCTAAGGCAACTTGAAAAGAAGAGCCTTCATAGGTTTCTTGTAGTTTATGTAGGTGTATTCATAACTCAGCATCCCAGCAAAATACAGTCTCCACATCTCAATCCTCCCTTCAGTAACCGCTCCCATCGGAACCCTCCTTCGTTTACATTCTACCTGTAGCTAGGTGACCACCCAATGACATCAGCACTACATATCTCTACATATCTCCTTTTCTTACAATAATAAATAACACAAAAACATGCATTAATAAGATGGATGGAAATAACAAAGTACAAAATAAATAACTATATACAATATTCAGTCAAACTAATTTCTAGTTTTAACTTGGATAAGTTTTAACATATTCCAAATACATTTATAGTTAACATTGCGTGATTGACACATCATCTTAACTTTATCTTTGGCATTTTTTTTTTATGGTTGACACACTTTGCAAATATTTCCCAAACTCCAGGCTGTACCATCTTCCAAATCGACAACATTGGATCTTACACCTTTGACTTGAAAAGGTCCAAGGTACTTGCTTTCACCTTTGCGAATCCACTCATTCTTCCGCACTACTACCCAATCTCCTCTTTGGACACCCACTCGTTTTACACCTTTCCTAGAATCATATATCCCTTTCATCTTTTCTTGATTTCCTTGCACCCTTTTCGACACTTCCTCACGGTCAACCCATACCTTCTCCTTTTTGCACAGCCATACGGGACACTCTTTCTTCCCAGGCTCCCTTCCTTTGAGTGACACAAAAGGAGCTACTCCTGTACTGGAATGGGGAGTAATTCTATGCATCCACATCATTTTTCTCAACTCTTCTCTCCACGACAATCCATTAGCAAGTGACAATTGTATATTTTCCATAATAATTCGATTAGCTCTCACCACTAGACCATTTGCTTGTGGTCTGAAAAGAGCTACTCTCTCATGTACAATCCCCAACTTACTTAAATAATCTACCATCTCTCTCGATACGAACTGCACCCCATTATCAGTTACAATACTGCCTGGTAATCCTTCTTCCAGAAAAACCTTCTCAAGGAATCTTATGACATTACCGGTAGTAATTTCCCCCATGGTTTGTATTATGAACCACTTGGAATGATAATCAACCAGGACCAGGATAAACCTATCCCTCATTCCTAATTTATTAATCAGCCCAATGAAATCCATGGATAATTTCTCCCAAGGTTTTGATGGAAACTTAGTATATTCTAGAGGAGGTTGACGTACAATCTTTGATTTATCGCTATTCAGGCAAAATTGACAATTTTTCTCCAAGGCCTCAACTTCACTATCAATTCCTGGCCACCAGAATGATTCTCTAATTCTTCGTTTAGACATCCCCTGACCTGGATGTCCCTCATGGACTATATCAAGAATCTGTTTCCTTACCTCCTTCAGAGGTATGATCTGCCATCTCCTCATAATGTTATCTCCGCACAGACTCAATTCTTCTTTAACTTTAAAAAACTCTATCAAATCTGAATCCTTACAATCATCCAATTTCCAACCCTGAACAATTCTCAACTTCACTTTTTCCAACACTGAATCACCTTTCATAGCTTTCTCCCAATCTCCAGACAACAAAGCACTCACCCCTACATTACCACAGATATCATCATTTATATCACCACAAACTTCATCAGAATCCTCCACCAAGGGCATCCTCGATAAACAATCCACAATCACATTTTTCTCTCCCTTGACATATTCAACATCATAATGAAATTCCATGACAGATAGTAACCATCTAGAGATCCTTGGTGTTACACTTCCTTCCAATCCTTTCTCCCCTTTAAAGATGTACAGTAGGGGCTTGTGATCAGTCCGCACTTTGAACGGAAGACCCCATAAATAAAATTTGAAATGGCACAATCCCCAGCAACACGCTAATGCTTCCCTCTCTATTACTGAATATGACCTCTCTGCATCTTACAGTCTCCCACTTGCAAATCCAATAATTTTTTCTTCCCCTCTAATCACTTGCGATAACACCGCCCCAATACCAACACTACTAGCATCTATAGTCAAAATCGTTCTCCCACCGACTTCAAACCGTCCTAATGTGGGTGCTTCAGAAATTTTCTTTCTTATAAGTTCAAAACTTGTTTTACATTTCTCTGACCATTCAAATGAAACACCCTTCTTCATAATTTCTCTTAAGGCCTCAACCGTCTCCGAAAAATTACTTACATATTTTGAACAATATTCTGCAAGTCCTAAGAACGACCTGAGTTCATCCTTATTTTTTGGTTCTGGTGCTAAAGTCACTGCCTTAACAATACTTTTTTGGGGTTTTATGCCCTCTGCACTTATCTCATGCCCAAATAATCAACTACACTCTTTCTCAACTGACATTTTTCTTTCTTTATGGTTAAATTGTGCTTTTCGAGCCTTCTCATCACCTCCTCAAATAACCAATCATGATCAGAATGATCTCCACCAGCAATCAAAATGTCATCTTGAAAACACCAAACCTTCATGTCCCCAAAAATACTTTTCATTGCCCTCTGAAAGACAGCCGAATCCGATGCTAGACCAAATGGCATCCTTTTGTACCTGAACGCACCTAGAGGCGTAGCAAACGAAGTTAAATGTCTGGATGACTCATGCAAGCTAATTTGATGATACGCCGCCGACATATCTAAAACGCTAAAAACTTGTCCCTTTCCCTTCCTTTGGCGCGATCACAATCGGAGCCAACCATTCAGAGGCTTCTATTGGCTCGATAATACCTTGATTTAATAAATTATCAATTTCTTGACGCAGAGGTTCCAACATTAAATTGGGTACATTTCTTACTTTATGGACGACTGACTTTGCATTGTCCTTTAAAATGATCTTATGTAAAAATCCCTTTAACAGTCCTAATCTGGGAGAAAACACATTGGGATATTTATCAAATAATCTCTCGTCATCAGATATATCTTGTACCTTTGGTTTTTCTAAAACCATAACAGGTTCTTTGGCATTTGGATCAATGTCAATATTTAAATCTTTTTGATGTCTCCATCCCAGGAGGTCTGACCCAAAATCTGTAATGTACACTCTACCCCTGACTGCTTCACTTTTGAATCTTAAAGTCATCCAGCACATGCCTAGAATTTCTATTCTCTTCCCCGCATATCCTACTGTATGGATATCAGAGTTGCACATAGTCGGTTTGTGGCCTTTAGGCCAATTTTTTTCAAAATAATTTTTTGACACAAGAGTATACAAACTCCCTGAATCAGCTAATATTCTAATCTCTTTTTCATCAAGTGTGACATTACAGTGAGGTTTTTCTAATTTATCTGTACTCTCCATTTTCACATCAGTATGAGATAATTCTTTGACCTCATTTACCTGAACATCTTCTTGATCGACATCAACCATTAGAAAAATATCATCAACATATTCACAGACATCCTCTACTTCTTGTACTCTATTTTTTCCAATACCTTTCGTTCGACACATTTTAGAAAAATGTCCCCTCTTACCACAATTTCTACATAATGTCCCTCTTGCAGCACAATTAAGACTAGTAGCTATATGCCCAGGAGTGCCACACCTGAAACATTTAATTTCTCTTGCTTGATAACTCGTTTTAGAAGGCTGGGGTGGTAACCTCTTATTATCAAGATTAGCTTTTACATCACTCTTGTTGTCATTCCTCTTTTCGATAAGTTCCACTTTCTCTTGTTTGAAGCTATTAGCAGGTTTATCCATTTCTTTTATCCAGATATCAGTATGTTCCATTGCCTTTGCAATCCCAATTGTTTCATCTAAACTGTATTCTTTTGTCAACAACTTTTCTCTTATTTTTGTGTTATTTACACAGCGTACCAATTGATCTTTGATTAAAGAATCGTTTAGCTGTTCAAACTTACATGTTACTGCTAACCCTCTTAAGGTAGAAACATATGATTTTATATCTTCACCCTCTTTTTGGTTCCTGGTGAAAAACTTATGACGTTCAAGCACAACATTCGTTTTTGTTTTAAAATGCAATTCTAACATTTGTAAAGACATGTCATATATATTAGTAGGTTGGCCATCTCCCATACCTAATGATATTTCTGGTATTTCTTCATAGATTCTTCTACTCCCAAATGCTGCAAAAGGATTGCTTGTCGTCTAACAGGACCATATTTGTCTCCCCCGATGGCTAAAAGGTAAGTTACAAATAATTTTTTCCATTGTAACCATGGTATAGACGGCTCCCCTGGAGACACTAAAAAGGGGGGTGGAGATGACATGGATTGGTCCGACATTATCGTGAAAAATAAGTAAAGTTTAAAATAAAAATCTAAAACAATAAGTTAAAATAACAACTTGAACAATAGTATAATAAAATGTTATTATTGCTGTCTTTTTAAATTAATATTCTAAATTCCAACTTCTTTTGATGGGGTAGTCTTTCTTTAATGTGTACGTATTTGAGAGTAGTCCTTCCTTAATGTTGTTGTAACTTTTAGTCCTCTTTCTTTGTTTATTTGAGCTTTATTGCTACTTTCAATCAACACTGAAGAACCAACGAGACGGAGTGAAGAACCAACGGGACGAAAATCCTTGAATTGTAAGTATCATAACTTCAGATTGATGTTTTAGGTTAATTACAGTGTTTTCGTAGCTTTTGTTGCACACGTTGCACACGCGATGGATTTCAGCCTCTGATCTGCGAGAGATCGGAATGCGCGATGAAGACACAAACGCGCTCAATCTCTTCATTTACGAATGAACCGAACGCGTGATGCAGAGACAAACGCGCTCATGCACGCGAGCCTTCATATTTAATTAAAAACAAGACGCGTGTCTGAACGAGCGCATTGAAAGTTAGCCCAGCGTTCACAATTTTGCGAGTATCGCGTTCACAAATTGGACAAATATGCAAGTCCAAAGGTCAAGCCCACAAACGAGGTCGATTTGATGAACTTTAAAAATAACAAGCTTTTGACAACTGCACACAGCGCCACTCCTCACACGCAACAGCAGTGTTGGAGATAATGTGATAGACACAGTTCTGGACGAAGTTAAATGTTGTATCGATCTCGGTCTTTTTTGTTTTTTTTCCGTTTTTAACTTGCGCTACTATTTCAATATTACTGAGGTATTATAAATCCCCCACAGTTCATAAGCTGTACAGTCTCTGAGCTTTAAGTCGGTGAAAAGCTGAAATTTGAATATTTTGAATACTGTACTCACAAAGCTGAATGCTATGCTGCCTTTATCTTTTGCTGATAGTTCAAGGATAGGTATCTTACCTTTATCTTTTCTTGATAGTCCAAAGATGGGATGCTGATTTCTGCCTCCTTGCGCAGACCACTCGTCGCCATGAAAAGAAGAGCCTTCATAGGTTTCTTGTAGTTTATGTAGGTTTATTCATAACTCAGCATCCCAGCAAAATACACATCTCAATCCTCCCTTCAGTAAACACTCCCATCGGAACCCTCCTTAGTTTACATTCTACCTGTAGCTAGGTGACCATCCAATGACATCAGCACTACATATCTCTACACAACTGTACCCCCTAGTCCAACTGTAAGTGGTGGTTCCCAGCAAAGTGGTGTAATAGGGTTAACCCTGGGAACTGAAGTGGATTCTGGCCTAGTCAGAATACCCACTCAGGCTGTTCTGATCTGTGATGGGGACATAGCTTTGTCTTCTACTGTGAGCCCCAGTAACCTGGGCAAGTACAGACAGACTCATTTAATCAACCAGAGAATGGCTCAGGCCTACAGGGACACAGGTGCTAGTGTCACAATGGTGACTCCTGCCTTTGTGGACCCTGGACAGATCATGCTAGGTGAGAATTACCTAGTGACCAACGCTAGCAATGCCACTACCTCCCATAGTGTGGCAATTGTTAACTTCTCCTGGGGAGGGGTAACTGGCCTCAAGAAAGTTGTGGTGAGTTCAGACCTTCCTGTAGAGTGTCTGTTGGGAAATGACCTTGAAACTTCTGTTTGGGCTGAAGTGGAGTATAGGACCCATGCAGAAATTCTGGGAATACATGCACATGTCCTTGCTGTAAAAAATGCAACACTGAACAAGTGCTGGATCCTGGGACAATGGACCAGACACAACCCAAGAGAAAGAGCAGTAGGGTTAAGGCTGTGCCTTCCCCCCTGCCTCAGGTAGAGTATCAGCCCTCACAGGAGGATGATTCTGAGAGCCCTGAAGGAACTGTCCTAGAAGAACTGGAACCTGACCAGGTTGAGTTTCTAGGGACAGGGGGACCTTCAAGGGCAGATCTGAGGCAGGCACAATTAGACTGTCCTTCTCTTGAACCCCTCAGACAGCAGGCTGCTGCTGAGGCTGCAGGGAATAATCAAGGTACCCATAAAGTGTATTGGGATGAAGCGCTGCTGTACTCAGAGGCTAGAGACCCCAAGCCTGGTGCGTCCAGGAGGATGGTCATACCATTGAGTTTCAGAGGCTTCCTTCTTACCTTGGCCCATGATATTCCCCTTGCAGGACACTTAGGCCAGAATAAGACTTGGGACAGACTTGTCCCTCACTTTCAATGGCCTCACATGTCAGAAGATACCAAGGAGTTTTGTCGCTCCTGTGTCACCTGCCAAGCCAGTGGCAAATCAGATGGCACCACAAAGGCCCCCTTAATACCACTACCAGTGGTGGGGGTTCCCTTTGAGAGAGTGGGGATAGACATTGTTGGACCAATGGACCCCCAAACAGCATCTGGGCACAGATTCATACTGGTGATAGTGGACCATGCCACCAGGTACCCAGAAGCTATACCCCTGAGGACCACAACAGCTCCTGTTGTGGCAAGGGCCCTACTTGGAGTGTTCTCCAGAGTGGGGTTTCCAAAGGAGGTTGTCTCCGACAGAGGTGCCAACTTCATTTCAGGATATTTAACTGCAATGTGGAAGGAGTGTGGTGTTAACTACAAATTCACTACCCCCTATCACCCACAATGCAATGGGCTTGTGGAAAGGTTCAACAAGACCCTAAAAGGGATGATAAAAGGTTTACCAGACAAGCTTAGGCGAAGATGGGACATCCTTTTACCCTGCCTTCTGTTTGCTTACAGAGAGGTCCCACAATAGGGGGTTGGCTACAGCCCTTTTGAACTTTTGTTTGGGCATCCTGTGAGGGGACCCCTATGTCTAGTAAGGGAAGGATGGGAGAGACCTCTCAGACAACCCCAGCTTGATATAGTGGATTATGTGCTTGGCCTCCGCTCAAGGATGGCAGAGTACATGAAGAAGGCTTCTAAAAACCTTGAGGCAAGCCAAGAACTCCAAAAAGCTTGGCATGACCAAAAGGCTGTGCTGACTGTGTACCAGCCAGGACAGAAAGTGTGGGTGTTGGAACCAGTGGCCACAGCAGCACTCCAGGACAAATGGTCTGGACCCCACACTATTGTTGCACAAAAGGGAGAAGTCACCTACTTGGTGGATCTTGGGACTCCCAGAAGCCTCCACAGGGTGCTTCATGTCAACAGGTTAAAGGCATATGTTGACAGGGCAGACATGAGCTTACTCATGGCTACAGATGAGGGGCAGGAGGAAGAGAGTGACCCTCTCCCAGACCTGCTGACTCAGAACCCTGATGATGGTTCAGTTGATGGTGTGGTCTTTTCTGACAGCCTCAATAACCATCAGCAACAGGACTGCAGACAAGTTCTACAGGCCTATAGACATATGTTCTCTCTGACCCCAAGTCAGACAAACTGGTGCACCCATGAGGTGGACACTGGTGACAGTCTGCCTGCGAAGAGTAAAATCTACAGGCAACCTGACCATGTCAGGGACTGCATAAAGATTGAGGTACAAAAGATGTTGGATCTGGGAGTCATTGAACCTTCAGAGAGCCCTTGGGCTAGTCCTGTAGTTCTTGTGCCAAAACCTCACACCCAAGATGGTAAGAGAGAGATGAGGTTTTGCGTGGATTACAGAGGTCTCAATGCTGTCACTAGGACAGATGCCCACCCAATACCTAGGGCAGATGAGCTCATTGACAGATTGGCAGCTGCCAAGTTTTTGAGTACATTTGACCTGACAGAAGGCTACTGGCAAATCAGACTAGCTGAGAGTGCAAAGGCCAAAACTGCTTTCTCAACCCCAGGAGGACATTATCAATTTGTGGTAATGCCCTTTGGCTTGAAGAATGCACCTGCCACTTTCCAAAGGTTGGTGAATCAAATCCTTACAGGCCTGGATGACTACTGTGCAGCTTATCTTGATGATATTGCTGTCTTTAGCTCCACCTGGGAGGATCACCTGGTCCTCCTGAGGAATGTTTTAGAGGCCCTGCAAAAGGCAGGCCTCACTATCAAGGCCACCAAGTGCCAGATAGGGCAGAGCAAGGTTGTGTACCTGGGCCACCTAGTAGGTGGGGGTCAGGTTCAACCTCTGGAGAGCAAGATCCAGACCATAAAGGACTGGACTCCTCCAATTACCCAGACACAGGTCAGAGCTTTCTTGGGCCTGTCTGGGTACTACAGAAAGTTTGTTAAGAACTATGGGTCCATTGTGACACCACTTAATGACTTGACCTCCAAGAAAATGCCAAAGAAAGTTCAGTGGACAGTAAGCTGTCAGCAGGCACTGCACCTATTCTGAAAAGTCCAGATTACTCCAACGAATTCATTGTCCAAACAGATGCTTCTGAGTTGGGTGTGGGAGCTGTTCTTTCACAACTGAATATAGATGGTCAAGACCAGCCCATTGCTTTTATTAGTAGAAGGCTGACCCCTAGAGAGAAACGTTGGTCAGCTATTGAGAGCGAGGCCTTTGCTGTGGTTTGGGCCCTGAAGAAGCTGAGGCCATACCTGTTTGGCACTCACTTCAAGATTCAGACAGACCATAAGCCCCTCTTGTGGCTAAATCAGATGAAGGGTGAAAATCCCAAACTTCTTAGGTGGTCCATTTCCCTACAGGGGATGGACTTCACAGTGGAACATAGACCTGGGACTGACCATGCCAATGCAGATGGACTCTCCAGATATTTCCACTTAGAACATGAAGACTCAACTGGTCAAGGTTAGTTTAATGTCCCTAAGTTTGGGGGGGGGGGGTGTAGGAGAGTAGGGTCTGCTTCCTATGGTCATCCCCACTTTTTGCTTTTGCTTCACTGGTTTTCGACTTAGATGTGGCTGAGGGCCTGCTAATCAGACCCACAGCCCAGCTGTTCTCTCTCTAAATTCATACTATGTACTTTAGGTACATAACCCAATTGGTAAGGATCACCCTATAGGGCCCTGTACAGCGTACCTTAGGTACCCAGGGCATGGGTGTACCCTAGGCCTACCAGGGGCTGCAGCATGTATTATGCCACCCCTGGCTGGCCTCCCATCATGACACAACTGGCTGATCACTCAGCTGGGGCAAGGTCGTGCAATCACCCCTTGCTTAGGTATAGTATTCCTATACCTACCTTATATATAGACACATGGGTAACCTTTCAGTCACTCCTATGGCAGGCCTTAACAATCCTGAAGGCAGAGTGCTTGGTAACATGTGAGATGGTGCTCTAGCATGAGCTGAGCCTGTCTGCAGCTTTCGGAACCATGTCCTTATAGCTGTTCTATGATATCGCCTACCATATACTCTTAAAGTGCCTTATAATCCTCGCGGTTATGGTAACTATGGTTTGGCTTTATCAAAACATGTTGTGTAAGGTGTCTAAAACTTTGGAATACTACCCCCACCCCATTTCTGGCGATGGGGATAGTATTCCCCCCTTCTAGAGGGAGAAGACATGTTGAAGACCTACTACCCGGTTAAAGTTAACCAGAGCCCCAGCATCACAAAATGGATGCTGCTGCCACAGACACAAGTCTGACCTCCTGCTGCTGGGAGTCCTTCCAGCGAGGGAGGCTTGGAAAATAGGTTTCCTGCCTTGGGAGGTGCTAGCACCACCCTAGACAGGGCTTAGTCTATTGGGGCAGGGAGGGATGAAAGAAACAAGACACTGCCTGGGGCACACAAGGTGTCCCATGCATAGTCCGGTTCAAACCAGTGCTGGGGCACTCCAGCCCCAGTCCTGGCACTAAACTGGACAAAGGGAAGGGGGTGTAACCACCCCCCTCCCTGGTCCCACCCATAGGAGGGACCTAGCAGGTAACCCAGCCCCCCAGATTAGTATAAGAGTGGGAGCTGAGTCCCTAGGACTTTGGATTATCCTGAATTGAAACTAGACACGAAACTCTGGACCTTCGACATTCGACAAGAAGACTGAAGAATCTCCCTTGTGGCTAATGAGTGGCCACCCTGTGCAAACAGGCACCAACAAGCGACCTGTCATTTGCTTTGCCCAAGTTCTATGAGGAACTGACTGCAGAACCTGACCAGCGCCTTGACCTGCAGACTTCTCTGACCCTGATCCACATCCACAGCCAAGCTGAGATCCGTGGAGGCGACGAGAGACGTGGGACCGGCTACCTGGGAAAATTGGCGAGTAGCTTCCAGCGCAGCTTCTGAGGCATCTTCAAAGTTGTGCTCTGGGGATTGAGAAGCCCCAACCCCGAGCACCATCTGCACCGAAGATCAGCCCTCCACACTCCACGAGTTCTGTGTGGGGCCCTTCTGCATTTTCCTGCTCGACGCATCTGTCCGGTTGCTTGCCCATTGGCTAGTAGCCTCAGTGACGACGAACTCTTAACTTTCCAGCACTGGTTTGGCTCCTTCAGACTGGCCCTTGCTTCCCTGTGAAAGAGAAGCACCTCAGACCTTCCTGGTCTGCACCTGAAGCAAATTTCCCTTTCCGCATGGGTTGCCTTTGCCAAGGCTTGTTGACTCCAATCAGGACGTCAACTCCGCCATCAGCAAAATCCTTTGTGGAACAGCTCGTACCCTGGTTCTGGTCATCCTTGACGCCTCCTGGTCCACGCAGCTGCAGAGACAATCTTCAAGACATCACCTTTGTTCTGCACGACATCGCCTGGTTCCTTCCTGGTTCCACACGGTCACTGGCTAGTGATC
>NC_140579.1:385948781-385956281 GCF_964204655.1 Triturus cristatus | reverse complement strand
CCCTACCCCTGTTGTGGGCAGGTTGCGGCGCGTAGAGTGGTTGGTACGTGGCTCCCCACCGGAGCGTACTGCCTGCTTCACACCGCGCTGAGAGAAAAGGCGCCGCTTTCAAGGTACGGCTTGTACGCCGCAACGAAGAGCTAACGCCCCGTACTTTCACACCGTCCCCTTGAGCATCGTGACTGAGGCCCCCTACGAGTCGTAGCTCGCACCGCAAGAGGAGGACATCGCACCGTACAAACGCGCTGGGATTCAACGCATCGTCCGTGACGAACTTCTAAAGTTAAAGGTACTGTGTCCGCTTCGCACCGTATGGTGTACGCTCCGCACCGGAGTACCTGTAGCGTGTGTGAGCCCAGTTCGTGCACACCGTAACAGTACGCTTCGCACCGGAGCGTCGGGGACGTCTGTGAACCCTGTCCGTAAGCACCGTAGGAGTACGCTTCGCCCGGAGCATCTGCAAACGCTTGTGAGCCCCGCTCGTAAGCTTCTTTCAAAGCACGTACGCACCATACAAAGAGCGTAAAGCGCACAGAACTAACAAACTATGCTTAAACCCAAGAACTGCTTAATACCAATTGTATTGTGGGCCGTTTAAGTCTGCTTATATAAAAGACATTTATTTTTGATAAACCCAGTGTGGAGTCCATTTGTGGGGGTATCATTGAATTACTGTGTGTGGTCACAAATGCTTAACCATTGCGCCCTGAGATAAGCCTTGTCTGCTCGCGCCAAGCAACCTAGAGGGTGAGCAGGGGTTATTGTTGGAGTGTAACCCCTTACCCTGACTGGAAGAGAGGATCCCTGCTTGACACAAGTCCCTACCTGTGTCAACCAGAGATTCCCAATTCTAACAGTGGCCCCCTTCCGTCTGCGCTCCGGTCCTCAAGCGAGCGGCTCTACGCACCGGCCCCCCGAGAGAAGCCGGCTATCCCAAGCCAACCGAGGCTCCACGGCACTGCGGTATCATTACGGTTTAGGGGGGATTCTGACTTAGAGGTGTTCAGTCATAATCCCACAGATGGTAGATTCTCCCCATTGGCTCCTCAGCCAAGCACATACACCAAATGTCTGAACCTGGTGGTTCCTCTCATACTGAGCAGGATTACTATTGCAACAACATATCATCAGCAGGGTAAAACTAACCTGTCTCACGACGGTTGCTGTGCTCTTTACATGAAGACACTGGTAGCCATGTTGTAAGTTTCTAAGTCTTCTTTATTGGTTCCAGTTCCAAACAGTATCTGTCTTAGTTCAACCATGTACCAGCTCCTACACCAGCCCCACCAGGAGCAGCCTGCCTAGCTGCACAGCCCATCTCCAACTGTCACCACTCATCCACACAGGCACCCAGGCATTTCCATTCATCACAGTCACACCAACATTCCGTTACCATCTCTCACTCTGGCTGAGCAGCTAGGAGGATCTAGGCTGATTACAATTAAATGTAATGCTCAGGATATAACATTATCCCTTTCCTTTTAAAATTAAAACAAATATTACAATGCTAAAGCAGAGAACTATACACAAAAGAAGAAGTAATGTTCGAAACTCAAGGATGCAACTAAAAGTAAAGCTTCGCAAAAGAGAGAACAATGCAAATAAAGGAAATACGACATATGACATGCATAAAAGTCCCCCATCCTCCCTCATGAAGATTAAGTCATATCAAAGCGTGAAATAGATTATCAAATCAGAAACTATGTTAAAATGCAGAGAAGAAGACTAACACTGCGTACTTTTGGGAAGGAATAAAAATTGTCAAGTAATTTAAATTACAAACTAGCAATAACCCCATCCTTCCCCATGAACATTTGAAAATAAAGTAGTGAAGGGTGCACACACCCCACGACAAACACCCGAGGCCAGAAACAGACAACAAGGGTGAACCAACACTACAGAAACACATGTACCACAATATGGACCACATAGAGGGTACACACAGTGAGGCGCAGGGCGACTTACACACAACCACATCTGAAGCGCAGGGTGACTTACACAGGACAACACGTGATGCGCAGGGCGACTTACACACAACATCTGAAGCGCAGGGCGACTTACACAGGACAACATGTGACGCACAGGGCGACTTACCCACAACAACATCTGAAGCGCAGGGCGACTTACACAGGACATGTGAGGCGCAGGGCGACTTACACACATACAAACAGACAAAATGTGCAGCGCAAGACGACTTACACACATTGATCACGACACAAAACCACATATGTGACGTGACCCCAGTACATAGAGATGGGAAACCACCCACCAAGACCAGAACCACCCTCAAGTGAGGGATAACCTGTGATGTCCACCCACCAGAAGACTAGGACGTCCCAACCACAAAACATCTTAAACTGTGGCATCACGAAATGTGAAAGATATGATATTACTGTTATCATTCCAAATACTGTAGAACACTAGTGCCTTGTGCCCCACACCGGTGAGCGACTTCTCACCCGAGAATTATAGGACTTGAACCACCCTTGCGTAACGGTATCTATGCATGCACTTAAACAAAACACTTGTTGCATAAACAATGACTTGCTGTATTAGCATAAACATTAAAATAAGACCGGCAAAGACATTTCCACTAACATGTGTTAATAACAACACTATAACCAATATTAGAAGAAACAAGACCTCCAGAGAGGAATGTCTCACATGAATTAAGTACAGACATTGAGCGTTTGAAAAATAGACAATTACATTTTTGGCCGTGCTCTGCAGTGACCAACAGCTGCTTCTATTTGAGCATGTAAGGCCAAAGACAGCCTTACCAGAACGCCCAAAATAAAAAGTCATATCCAAAGATGTTGAGACAGTAGCTAAAGTGGCATTGCTGCAAAATGTCCACATCAGGTTCCTTTTTGTTGCGAAAGTGTTAGTGGACCATAAGACACACCATGTGAAAGGAATTAACTGTAAGAATGGAACCACATGCTTGGAAACATAAATTACCATAAGTACCTTATTTTAAGAGCTTCTCAAACCGCATGTGAAAGCTTGCTTAGTGTGCTCAAGCCGACTGTGAGCCCTGTAGGCGAAAATTGAAGCAAATGAAGAGACAAATCGCAAGGCATCTCTTCGCATCGCACTTGCAGCAGTAACAACAAGCATTTACAATGCAATGGTCTCGGCACTGTTAAAGTTAGAGCTATTGACATTGCTCATGACATTATTTTTGTTTGTTTTTGCTTTTAAAACATTTAAAGAAACGGCATTGTTATTTACAATGTCCATAGCTTAATCACTCTCAAATGCGAGACTTATTGCATTTGCACCCACACACAGAGCCACACACACAAAGCCACCCACACACACACACAGAGCCACCCCCACACACACAGAGCCACCCACACACACAGAGCCACCCACACACACTTGGAATGCTGTTTGCGTTTTTTTTTAATAGAAAATAACAGAATGCTTTAAACATTATGTTGAAAACTATGGCGCAAAGTGAAAATTTAAATTTGACCAGCCAGGTAGCCACACTTTTAAATAGCCCTTTAAAACATGCCACAGCTATTTATTTTCCACTCTGTTGTAGTACAGCCTAGGGCTGGTGGTACAGTGTTACCACAGAATTCGTTCTGTAGCCACTTGCCTCCGTAAAAGTAGAAGTTCTGCATTACTGCCAGTACTCAGAAGCCCTGAAAACAAACACTTCTCCATTCTCCAGACTTCACAAACAAGATATGCCATTGTCTGGGAGTTTATCAACATTTGTAGTTTGAAACCTTATAAAAACATGAAAGCAACTCATCACATCCGATTTGAAACACCTAAAATTGCACCACTGTTTCTCACATATATCTACTAAGAAGAGATTGGGAATATTGCCTTGCGTGTACACCCATGACACCAAATGATAGTAGAGACTGCTGCTTTAAGAGCGCCTGTTAGTGCCTAGTTGATGAATGAGATGAACATTGTAATTTTCAAATATAATTATATGCAGATATAATTAAAAATACACGATATCCGGTAGTAATGCAGCCAACATTCCACCAGGTTAGGCAACTACAAAGAGATAAGGTAAAGGGCTGAACACATCCCAAAAATATTTTGCATGTGCTGTGCAGAGATAAATAAAAATACACGATGTCCGGGAGTTTGACGGGATGTATGCGGGAGTGAGACACTAACATTCCATCAAGTTAAACATTTATGGGGAGATTAGATAAAGGGCTGAAGACATCCCAAAAACACTTTGTGGGTGCTGTGCAGATATAAATAAAAATGCATGATGTCCAGGAGTTCGATGGCGGGGGAGAAGGTTGTATGCAGGAGTAAAATGCGAACATTCCCCAAAGTTATACAGCTGCTGGGAGATTAGATAAAGGTCTGAAGATATTCCAAAAACACTTGCAGGTATAAATAAAAATGCACGATGTCCGGGAGTTCAATGGAGGAGGGGCTGAGGGATGTATGCAGGAGTAAAGCGCTAACATTCCACCAAGTTCGACAGCTGTGGGGAGATTAGAGAAACTGCTGAAGACATGGCCAAAAAATGTTGTTGCTGTTGTGCTGGTCAATTAAGCGAGGGTGTTTTTGCACCATACAGAGACTGCTATCGTAAGGGTGCCTGTGAGTGCCTCGCTGATGAATGTCCTGGCTACAAAGAACAGACGGAGACTGCTGCTTTAAGAGCGCTTGTTAGTGCCTCGTTAATGAATGAGATGAGATGAGCACCGTAAGTTCCAAATATAATTATATACAGATACAGGGATGTATGCAGGAGTAAGACGCCAACAGTCCACCAAATTATACAGCTGCGGGGAGATTAGATAAAGGGCTGAAGCTATTCCAAAAACACTTTGTGGGTGCTGGGCAGATATAAATACAAGCATTTGCAATCTAATAAGTCTCGCAATTGCGAGATGTAAAGCTATTGCCCTTTTAAACATAAAAGTGGGCACTGCGTTAAAGCGGGGCGCCCCCAATTACTCACAAAGCGGGGAAATATTTAAAAACACACCACAAAGGGAAACCGAAAGGAGAAACCTGAGCAGGAGGCAAGGCTTCCCTTAAAAACATACATTATGAACTGGAAGCGCTAAAACTGAACAGTTAGGACTCTGTGTAAGCTGAAGGGTCACCCAGAAGATGTTGCGTATTTTGGAAATCGCTGACATTCCAAAGGGGAAACGTTAAAAATGTGTTTGCTTTTTTGTTGCTTTTCTTAAAATAGGGCGAGTATGGAAACAGCAATCGGCTCTCTGAGTTCGCGCAAAGGGTAATAAAACACAGAGGGTGGCGAGCACAGATCTGCCGGTAGAGTAAGCAAGAATAAACAAATGTAAAAGTCGCACTGTAGATGCGATCGGGATGATTGTTTCTAGATGCACATCCCCGTAAAGGAAAACGGAAGATGAAGGAGGGGCCATCACACGCTAGACAGAGTGATGGCCAAATAGATAATTGGGATGATTGCTACCAGATGCACGTCTATGTCAAAGAAATGTGAACTAAACGCCAGAATGCCATAGTCGAACTCACTGTTTGATGTTGTCCCCTAATGCTTTGCTCAGACTCTTCTTGGCTGCTTCCAGCTCGCTCACAAAAGTCGCCATCTTTGAGCCCACCCGCACGACTTCTTGCAGAGCAAAAGATTGAAAACAGAAAAACACCGCCGAACAACAAACCAAAGTGCGCCCGCTCTCCTCAAAATTTGTTTAAACAAGCAATTGCATTAATTATGTAAGGAGGGAGAGGGTTTTTATTTGTAAATAAGCCCGGTGTGATTAACAGGTGTGGCGACGCCGGTTCGACTGTGTTCAGTGTATCGACTTTGGAGGTGAATCTCGCAGTGAACAGTTGTGTGACACAAATTAATTCATGGCATGCAGGACGCACACCGATTTTAGTGTCAACTTCACCTACAGAGCATCCTCACTGGGTTGAAAGTGGAACTTGTGACTGGCGGGATGCAGCCACGTCCAATCACCTAAAACGTAGATTAAATTATGCTAAAAAAATACGACTAACATGTCTGCAGTGGTCCCATTAGCGCCGCGCACGTGAAATCCCCACAGAGGCGCTAAAGAGCGTCCAATGGGAAGCATACAGAGGCATCCCCAGCCCCCTCTGATTAAATAAACGCTTCCCTCCCCCCCTCCACCCGGGCCCCACTGAGCGCCGAGAGGCCGACCCTGCTCCGCAATTTTCATCTAGTTATTCGCTGAGTTCTGACGTCGGACTGAGGGGGGACAAGGGGAGGGGGTGGGTATATTGCCGCTTGGTGTGTACGCCGAGGAGCAGAGAGGTGGTCGCTTTAGGAGCCGGGGCTGTGATGCTGCCGTTTGTGCAGCGCACATTGGGAAGCAGGTCGGCTCTCTGTGCGCATGCGCACTGGAGGAGTACTATGGAAGAGATGATGTCTGTAGCCTGTGTTGGTACACAAGAGAGGATTAGGGAGCTAACGTTTTTTAAAGCGTGGCGGCGTGTACTCAGACAGAGCTGGGGGTGAAACATTGCACTGTGTGTATAACTGAAGAGCTGGGGTTAAACATTGTACTGTGACTGCGTACACACCCGGAACTGGGTGTGTTTGCACAGTGTGTGTACACACGCAGAGCTGAGGTGTAACATTGCACTGTGTGTGCACGCGCAGAGCTGAGGTGAAACATTGCACAGTGTGTGCACGTGCAGAGCTGGGGGTCATTGCACTGTGTGTACACATGCAGAGCTGAGGTGAAACATTGCACTGTGTGTACAAGTGTAGAGCTAGGGTGAAACATTGCACTGTGTGTGCGGTACCATCCTGAGCCCTGCAAGAACATACCGAGACACCACCGCCTTTCTCCGAGGCGAAGCACAAATGCCTCGGAGAAACGCAGTGGCGTTTTCGGATTCGGGGGCGTGTTTCTTTTTCTCTCCTCTTGCCATTGGCTGGAGGAGAGAAAAACACGCCCTGCGAAAAGCAACGAAAAAACACGCCCCCCAATCCGAAAAGGACGGGGCCTGTTTTGCGCGACAAGCCTCTTCTCCAATGGGTGGCCAGCATTTAAGAGGCCAGCCAATGGAGAAGAGGAGAGAAGAGGGGCGGGTTCAAGCCCCTCTTCTCCAAAACACCCGAAGTCATTAATTCTCGCGAGCGAGACTGCGCAAGCGCAGCCTTCGCTAGCCGAGACCTAAAAACGATGAAAGAGTGGTTGGCATAACAAGGCAGCGTGGTTGTCAACTCGTAGGAACAGATCGAGCACCATCAGAGGAGAAAGAACAAAGCGGCGGCCAGCCACAAGATTGCAGCACATTTACAGATGTCCTGCCGGATGGCTCATGGCACGTCTGTGCATCCAGCTTCCTGAGGCGGCAGAATCGAGTGAACAAGATGGAACGTCACGAAGATACCAGGAGACAGAAGGAGGTAAGGCTGCGCGCGAGCTGGAAATGGCGCGCGCCTTCATTTTCAAACTTCTAAGAGGCAGTTGAACTGAAATTGTAAAACGCTACCTGAGAGGAGTAAAACGATAGGATGGCTCACCTCACAAG
>NC_140579.1:385911281-385941281 GCF_964204655.1 Triturus cristatus | reverse complement strand
CATGCGGGGTGGAAGCGCTTTGCTCGAAACAACAGCCGAGGCTGGCCAAGCAGTGCATACCTAAACGGACCAAGAGTGCCCAATCGATCGGAGTACGGCTGGGGCATCCCCTGGCAGGCCACCCTGCACAGGGGGTATGCTGGCTTAGCGTCCCTGCCTGTTCAGGGGCAAGCAGACTCGGAGAAAAAGGACCATCGGGAAGGGGCTGAGAGGCAGGAGCGTAACCGGGCCCCTGGGTTGCCCAGCCCAGGTGCTGCCTTCCCCGTTTCAGCATCACCAGACCTCACAGAGGTCTAACTGAGAAAACTCTGAAAAAAAGGACCATCGGGAAGGGGCTGAGAGGCAGGTGCGTACCCGGGTCCCTGGGGGCCCCGGTAGGCGGGCCCGGGTGCTGCCTTCCCCCGCCTTGGGATCGCCGGACCTCACGGAGGTTTGACCCAGCAAACTCTGAGAAAAAGAAACATCGGGAAGGGGGCTGTGAGGCAGGTGTGTGTACCCAGGCCCCTGGGGGCCCCGCGTCGGGCGGGCCCAGGTGCTGTCTTCCCCTGTCTCTGGATCCCCGGACCTCACGGAGGTCTGACCCAGCAAACTCGGAGAGAAAGGACCATCGGGAAGGGGCTGAGAGGCAGGTACGTACCCGGGCCCCTAGGGGCCCCGGCGGGCGGGCCCGGGTTCTGTCTTCCCCTGTTTCGGAATCGCCGTACCTCACGGAGGTCTGACTGACCCTCTCCCTAGTAATCTGGAGGAAAATTACCCCCCTTTCTTGTAATTAGTGCATACGAGGTGACAGAGGGGACACAAGGCGCGAATGTACCCGACCTCCTGGAGCCCTCGGTGTGATTGGGGAGGCAAATGGATCCTCATCGGGACTTCCAGGCAAGCCCGGCCATCTGGTCACCCCATTGGAAAGCATTGCGTGAGACCAGATGGCAGAGGGGATAGGCGCGACCAGATGGCCGAAGGAATAGGTGCGACCAGATGGCCGAAGGGATAGGCGCGATCAGATGGCCGAGGGGACAGGCACGACCAGATGGCCGAGGGGAAAGGATGGTCGCTCTGTGCCCCAACGAAAGAGTGAGCGGGCGCCGGGCATAGGGGACCGGAGGCCCAGGGCCCCAGCTGGGCCCCAGCCATGGAGGCTGTGTGGGGGACCCGACGGGCTCTCCGACCTGGGGCCAGCGGACACCTTGACAAGCAGTGGAGGCCTGCACAGGACCGACAGATCCTTGTACCGGGCCCTTGATAGAGCGGCAGGCTGGAGAATGGAGCCCAGGGCCGGAGCCCCCGACCCAGGGACTGGTGGGGCCCCTGGACCCAGCCGGGGCTCCCAGGCTCCGAGGCGCAGGGGAAGCCTCCCCGGGCCCACCGGACCAAGTCCAGGGCACCCTGCCATGCGTCAGGACCCAGGACGGAGCCCGGGATCGGGAGGCAGCCCTCCCAGGGGCCCTCTGCCCGTCCGGAGCTCCTGAACCCAGCAAAGCAAGGGGGGGCTCCCCGGCCACAACGGAACCCCGTCCCGGGCCTTTGGCAGTGCCGCAGGCCGGGGGATGGGGCCCAGGGCCGGAGCCCCTGGACCCAGCTTGGGCTCCCAGGCCCGGAGGCGCAGGGGAAGCCTCCCCGGGCCCGCCGGACCCCATCCAGGGCACCCTGCCACGCGGCAGGACCCAGGACGGAGCCCGCGGGAACTCGTTCGGTCACCCTGCCACGTGGCAGGACCGAGGACGGAGCCTGGGGTGGGGAGGCCGCCCTCCCAGGGGCCCCTGGACCTAGCCCAGCAGGGGGAGGCCTGCCGGGTCTCATCCGGGGCAGCCTGCCTCGCGGCAGGCCCCGGGACAGACCCAAGGCTGGGGCGGCATCCTGGCCTGTCCAGCTGCCGGCTGAGGACCGGTAGGCCGAGAGGGGTCCCAGAGTACCCTGTCCCTAGTAATCCGGAGGAAGGCTACCCCCCTTTCTGGTAACCCGCGCGCTCCGATTGACAGAGGGGACCCTAGCCCTGGCTGGGATCCGGGAGGCAAATGGACCCTCATCCGGGACTTCCAGGCCGACCTGGCCATCTGGTCGCCTCATTGGAAAGCATTTCGCGTGACCAGATGGCCGAGGGGAAAGGCGCAACCAGATGGCCGGCACCTGAAAGGACTCCCGTCTGCCCACCCCGAGCCGAGCCATAGCGGTAGGGCTCCCGCCTGCCCACCCATGCAGGGCTCGGGGGGGCTCTGATTCCTGGGGGGCTCGAGGACCCCAGCTGGGCCTCAGGCACTTGGAGGACCACCGGAGCTCTCTGGCCCGGGCACCCGGGGGAGGACTGCCCGGGACCCGTGGAACCCGTCCCGGGTACTTTGCCAGGCCACGGGCCGGAGGAGGGAGCCCCGGACGCCTGGGAGAATGTTGCCTGGGCATAGCCCATCTGGTCCCCGGCAAAGAACCACCCTCTCCGTAGGGGTGTTACGGTATACCCTGCCCCTACTAATACGGAGGAAGGCTACCCACCTTTCTTGTAACCCAGGCACTCTGAGTGACGGAGGGGACCCTAGGTGCAGACGCGCCCAACCTCCTGGAGCCCTGACTGGGATCCGGGAGGCAAATGGACCCTCATCGGGACTTCCAGGCCTGCCCGGCCATCTGGTCGCCCCATTGGAAAGCATTGCGCGCGACCAGAAGGCCAGCACCTGAAAGGACTCCCTTCTGCCCGCCCCGAGCTGAGCCATAGTGGTAGGGCTCCCGCCTGCCCACCCATGCAGGGCTCGGGGGGCTCGGCTTCCGGGGGGCTCGGGGACTCCGGCTGGCCTCAGGCACGGGGAGGACCACCGGAGCTCTTCGGGCCGGGCACCCAGAGGAGGTCTGCCCGGGACCCGTGGAGCCCGTCCCGGGCACTTTGCCACACCGCAGGTATCTCCGTGAAAGGGGAGTACAATGGGGGTTGCTGTGGGCATTCCACCGCAACACCCATTGCTTTTTGACGCCACCCCAGATACACAAGGATCTGTAAATCTGAGGCAGCGCCAAAATCGGACGCCACTGAATAGCAGGTATTTGATTTGGGCAACAAGGAGAAATACTTTTATTTTTCCTTGTTTTTGCTCTTTCTATGTGTGCTGCATTCTGTAGCACACAAACAAAGAGCAAATCGCCTTTAAAGACTGTTTATGTGCAAGGTGTCCCTTCCTGCACATAAACAATCATCTCTGCAACGCTGGCACCCTTGCAGTATGGCACTATGCACTAGCGCAAGGGAAAACACAGGGGTACACCGTATTCTTGTATATACGGTGCATCCCTGCATTTTTCAAATGACACAGCGCTGCTAAATTGCTCGCCGCATCGCATCATTTCAATGTAAATATACCCCAGATTATTTAAGCGGAGTGTTATTTTATATGTAGTTACCTAACGGTGAAAGACCCAAAAACTTACAGAATATTTTGTTTTTTTGCTACACCTATGACCCTGCCCCCACACTCACTGACCCCGCCCCCATTGAATTCAGCATCACAATTCCCTACTCTCTTTAATGCACTTCTACCGCTGGGGAATACCCACAAATTGACTTTTTCTGATGGGTACAGAGAGGAAAACCATGTACATGCCCCTGGCACTAATCTTGTGAATGGATAAATTGGATAATATCAGCCAATATTATGTATTAAAAAATGTGTTTGAAATATTTAAGGGTGTAACTATCAATATGTCAGGGACACTGGGGCCCAAGAGCGATATGGGTTGAATAGACCGCTATTAGCGTTGTTTTGTACTACTCAACCAGGGTACGGGTGGAGCAGAGGGGTAGACTTGCTTGCATTAGGGCCCATAGCATTGTTGCATCCCCACTGAGACTAGGGACTATCTGTGAGCAAGAAGGGCTGGGCCATCCTACAAATATTCAGTACATGCACCATTAGGGTTTGGAAGGCCTAATTTCCCCATCCCTTCTTTTTTGTGATACATTTTTTTTCTTTCTTTCAGAGTTTTATATAGTGCGAACTTGACCCGAAGATATCGGGTATCAGAGCGCTTTACATGAGCCCCAGTTGCATTACACAAGGACACATTCATCTTTTTGTTAGGCACGGGGAGATTAAGTGATTTGCCCAGAATCACAGGATGTTGAGCGTCGTTGCTGAGACTCGATCCCGGTTCCCCAGATTTGAGGTCGACCGCTCTAGCTATTAGGCAATTTACAGGCACATAATGTGTTGGCTCTTCTGGGGTTGACTGAACTGCTGTTGAGGTATAGCATAATGTCACAGTTACTTACCCGTAGTCTTCATTACCCCAATTTCAGTTCTTCCTTGACCCAGTGCTCACACATGAGATGTCATCTCTATCCTGCAGAAGCATTTCCTTAGCTGACACAAATAGTTCTCCCAGTATGGCCACCACTAACCCTCCTCCCCCCCCCCCCCCCCCCCCCCAACTACTAAAATAGAGGAACTTCCACTCGCACTTCCTGTTGCCTACCAAGCTTGGAGAAAGATATCCGTAGGCAGGAAAGATAATCAATCAGACCTTGATCGAAATGGACTTGGACTCGAAGAAATGAAAATTACTGGTACGTAAACAGGCCTTTACCTCCTTGTATGTCTTTCTCTCTCCAGTCCTTACACGTGAGACAGTCTCCAAGCAGAAATTAATGATTATTCCATTGTGATGAATATCAACCAGTAAATCTCAGTGAGACTATAAGGTATTTTGCAACACCTGTGATTTCTTAGGGAAAAAAATCGTTACAGATCTCCATTCATCATCACATTATTTTATTTATTTTTTAAGCTGATAAAGTCTCAGTTACAGATGACAAAACATCTCTCCACCAATCCAGCGAGGGTCGGCCTTCTTGAATCAGGAGTTTCAAAAGGCAGTACTGCAGACAAGCGGAAACCATACCATAAATGCGCTGAGCTCGAAGCTCCTGACGTTGAAACAACAAGGAATGGAACCCTTCAGATGAAAATACTGCTAAAGCAAGTCCAACTTCGAGCATATTCACAACATCACAGTGGTCATGCCTAGGTAGTGATGACCGAAGACAATAGGAAATCGGAGATTCCTGTAGCAAAATCTCTAAAACACATAACATTTTACCGTAAATAATCCACGTCAGCTAATGAAGGATGGGGAGAGGATGTGATTTTACAGCTAGACTGCCGACTTTGGAGCTGGGAAACCAAGGTTCGAGCCTCATGGTCGACTCCACATCCTGTGAATCTGGCCAATTCACTTAATCTCCCCGTGCCTGAATGTGTCCTTGTGTAAGTAACTGGTGCTCACGTAAAGCGCTCCAATACCTTCGGTTGGTTCGAGTTTGCTGCTATATAAATCTGCAAAAAAAAAAAAAATGAAGGCATTGAAGAAAGAAAAAAGCACAGAAGGTGGTATGGAAGTTCCTCCTTTGCTGTGGTGACTGGGTAGTTGGGCCCTATTGGAAGAACTATTTGCATCTGCTAAGAAAAAACTTCTGCAGGACAGAGGTTACATCTCACGTGAGGACTGGAGTGAGGAAGACGGACGAGGATGTAATGCATTAGTGTAACATTGCTGAGTTTTCGTGCTGCACTGCCATCCCATCACCATATCCATGTTCTGCTGTTTTATGCATGCCGGTGTATCGTCCTTCAGTGTTTTGCATATCATGCAGAAGTTCCTCTCCACGGCACACTGAAATTCATGCAATGCTGCCAATCCAACGACGGATGCTGATTGCATATGACATGCCTCCAATGTGAAATGGCGCTTAGCGGCTCTCTTGTTTGGCTCCACCCGCAGTTCTCCCCATCTATAAGGAACCCTTAGCATATAGCCTTGGCCAATCAAACATTTGGTATCACTTCTATACAGATGATACAACTATACCTAAAGAAATCCCTCCCCAAAAATGTAGAGATTGTGTCCGAAGTCCTCCTTGTGTTCCAGTCCTGGACCTTCGCTCTTCTGATACTTAACCTAATAGAAACTGAATTCCTCCTCATTGCTCTGACTTATATGCACCATTGTATATGTGCCTATCTGGTGGAAAAACACTTTCCTGCCTGCACTGAAGCAATCGTTGATTCTGAGAAACCTTTGTGCTTCAGTCTGGATAAACACCTGCACCCACAAGCTCAAATCAATAACATTGATAGAGGAGTTCAATTCCAACTCAGACTTCTGGGAGAATATACCTACAATAAGACCTGACTATTGGCTTTGTCAATGGCTGTTAGTTGCATAAGATAAATAAGCAACAACTATGGCATCGTCGTATGTAATATTGAAAAATGCTTCAGTTCTGAAATGATGAGACTATGAAAGAACTATAGCGAGTCTCCTTGAAGTTACATCAGAGGAAGTGAAGGGTGGTACTGCCAGTGGTGGCTCCTTCGCTAAGGGGGAGAGCGTCGCCCCACAAGAAAAATAAAATGATAATAACAGCATTATTATCATTGTATTTTTTACTATTGTGGTGACTGTAAAGGTGCGGGCAGGTAAGGGCTGTGCCGGCCGCAGAGCAGGGGGAGGAGTAGAGAGCACACTAAAGTGTGCTTGACTGTTTGGTTGGCCATCTTGGTCCGGCCAAACAGCCAATGCGCACTTTGCATGTTCCTCACCAAGTTGCATTACAAAGCGTAACGAGGGACATGCCCAGGCACCCATTCCCCATCTGAGTGCCAAACCACAGCGCTCAGACCAATCATTGCATTGCAGCTTTGTGATTGGCTTAAGGAAGGGAGCCTGGATACTTCCTGTTCCTGCATGCATTGTGGAAGTGGGCGAAGAGGAAGTAGGAGAGCCGGCCGCCGGGAAGGTAAGTGTGTTTTTCTTTACCACCCTTTTAATTTTTTTTAACACCCCCCACTACGCCTCGGTATCAGCCGCTACTGGGTACTGCTGCAGAGTTGAGATTTTCTTTCACCTGAGGGTGATGGCAGAAATGGAGAGCCCCATTTGCTACCCGCCACCCACACGACTCTGGCTGGCTGTTGCTGGGGAAAACCCCAGCCTCGCCAGCTGGACAATAGGGCTCCTGCGGCAGGGAGGTGCTTGCATCTCCCCAGACAGGATATGTGGATTGGAACAGGGTGGGTTCCCCAAAGTTGCCTTTTAGAGTTGCACGTAGGCAGCTACAGCGCCTACATTCTGCATACACCGCCTGGAACTGGTTCAGGGGCATCCTGCCCATCACCCAGGCGGGAAACACACAAAGGGGAGAGGGTGTAGCCACCCCTTCCTGCCTCACCTCTCATTGGTGGACACTACTCTGGATACTCCCCTAATCTTGGGGATAAAGGTGAATAACGTGGCCCCAGAGCCTCGGATTAATCTTGGACTTTACAGACTTGACCTTCAACAAGCTGCTGCCCAGCTGACTGAAGAAATCTCCCTTGGGGTAAAGGAGTTACCCCCCTGCTTGGCAGGCACCTGAAACACTGCAAGTGACCTGGTTGGAACCTCGCTGCTCTCACGAACTTCGACGACTTCCAGCACCCTCGAGGTGGGTTTCCTAAGCATCCCAGAGGCCAGTGAGTGTGCACAGCAAACTTGAGCACCGTGGACCGCGTGGGTGCCGAGATTCCCAATACCCCAGGACACCGGCCACCTCTTGCATAGCACACGACCCTGACCAGTGGGGAAGTTGTGCTTTGGCCCATTTATGAGCCAACCACCAAGCAGCATTTGTGCCAAAGATCAGTGCCCTAGACCCCTCCGGTGGCCCGTGGGCTCCCTTTTACGCACTCCATTTTGCTGCCTTCCGCAGTCCCTTGTCTCTCAACTTGTGGGCCCGAGCGGATGACAATCTCAACATCTAAGAGTTCCCCTGGTTGTTTCAGGCCTGCTCTACAGTCTCTCCAAAGGAGACCTCTCACAGACCTCGTGGGTCTGCACCAGTAGCTGATTTGTTTATCTTGCATGGGTTGCGGTTGCCAAGGCTTAGTGGATCCAATCCAGACACTAACACCGCAGCAACCCTCATCCAACTTGGGACAGTTGCTCTCCCGAAGCTGGCTTTCCTTGAAGCCTCCCAGAGACCGTGGCTGCAGATCCAAGCTACACCTCTTTCCACTTGAAGCACCCAACATTGAAGGGCTCTTTGCTTTGAGCTCCCTGGTCACTGTGCCGTGACCCAGACTCTGTCCCCTCTGTTTTAAGGTTCTTCTCTACAAGATCTACAACTTCAATCTTCACGGCATCATCAACGCTTTTGGCTAGCAGCACTTTTGAACATTTTCCCATTGAAAATCAGCCCGTGACCCGACATCGAAAACGACCTATGCACCCGGCTTCCCTGGGGCAGGTAACAGTGGTACCTCGGTACTCTCGTGGTAGTGGGCTCTTCAAAAGCTTAACTCTAAAGATTTAACTTTGTACTCCTGCTAGAAGTGACTTTAATCTGTTTAAATCAAACCGCAACATTCTCCTGAGGCTTTAATAGAGATCCCGATAGCAGCTACTTCCACTGCACGCGCCTCCCGTGGGTCCCCTTCCTCATAACCTGGGGTGGATTCTTAAGGGGCCAGCGATCCTAAATGCCCTAGGCATTGTCTGTAGAATTGTCGTGGTTCTTATACCACTTTTTTAATATATGGTTTGCTCCCCCCCGGGGCCCTGTGATTCCAGTGCTATTTTATTGTATCTATCAATGCTTGTTTGAATTGTAACTTTGCCTCAGCCTCATAAAGAGAATTGTGGGATTCTGTTTAGAATAAATACATATATTTTATATATATACCTGTGTGGGCTACTCTTTCATTTGGTCATTCAAGAGGTTATCTATGGTAAAACAATAAGCTTAACACTCCTTCAAGACTTAGCCTGAAGGCTGCTCTCCACAGCTACCACTAGGATAGCTTTCTTTAAAGGTTGTCTTAAACCTATCATCAATAAGAGTCGAATTGGACTGGTGCAAGGTGTCCCCTATAACTAGGAGACAGCATATGCCAGGCCAACTTCTCACAAATCCATTCCCAATTTTTCTCAGGGTGAGTTGAGAAAGTCAACAGGACACAGGGGAATATTGCGAGTGAGCACAGACTTAACTGCCAAGGAGCACTGCGAACACCTGATAAGCAAGGAATCCAAATCTGCATCCATACCTGGCCACCAACAGTACGATCTGATTCTTTTTTAGGTCTTTGTCACACCAATGTGCCAATCCCATGAGTTTTTTCCTAAGTTCTCCTGGAGGTACAAGCAGTTTCACTCTCATTATTAATCCTCCTCCCACACTCAGCTCCTTTCTTAGATTGCTAAAACCCTTTTTATATTTCTTAGGACCTAAACTTTCTCTAGGCCACCCCATGGCAATTAACACCCATAGCTACCTCAAACTCTCATATTTGATGCAACACATTTTCCAATCTTCTTCTGAAGTTACATTATCTGCAACTATCACACCATTCACCAATCCCACCAACAGCACTTCATCCCAAATAGCATTATGTGCTTCATCAGTATCTGTGGTACATCTGGATAAGAAATCTGCCCTTCAGTTTCTCCCTCAAGGAATGTGTTTAACATTGAAGTTATACTTGTGCATTCTGGATAATAGCCTGACCAATATGGCACCGGCGATCCCAAAACTGTTATCATTTAACAACAACTCCAAGGGCTTGTAAACAATGATGATCACAAATTCCTTTCCCATAAGTGAAGTGCTGAGTGGAGCAAACACATGCAAATGCTTCCCTTTCAATTGTGCCGTAACTTTTCTCAGCCAATGTTACCCTACTGTAAGTAAAAGCAATTGTATTCTCCTTCCCTTGAACTATTTGACTCAACACAGCTCCCAAGTCCTTGCCACTTGCATCAACTGTGACCATTGAGGAAACATCATTCATGTATGCATGAAGGGCGGGTGCTAGGATAAGCATGTCCTCCAATTGGTTGAATGTGTCTGACTGTTCTTTTTCTTAAACAGACTTTGCACCAGATCTCAATAATTTCCTGAGAGGTTCAGTCTGCAAAGTAAATGTCTTTACAACCTTGGGTAATTCTCATATAGCCCTAAGAAAAGACCGTGATTGGTCTTTGTCAGCTTTGATAGCTTTAAGCGCGTCTTCCTTAGGCAAAATCTCCTCTGATTACAGATTGTGCCACACGTACTGTACTTTATCAACCATGAACCAGCATTTCTCTCGCTTTACAGTAAGCCCATACCTGTGTAGCAATCCCATCACCTTGTCCAGCAACTCGAGATGAGACTGAATCAAGTCTGTGAATGCTACGATGCCTTCTTTTTTAAATCAAGAAAGAGGGACTGATTACCCAGGTCAGTGAAGTGCCAGTACCGCCGGACCCTAAACGCTGTCTCCTAAATATTTGGGAAGCAACAGACCTGAACCACATGGCCCAAGCTTGAGCCACACTAGGTATGGTAATGGCGAAGCAAAACATTGCTAGACTTTGGGAGTCACAAAGTGCCCCAATACTGGGAGAATGGTGCAAGGATATGGACATGGCCATGGCAGCTAAAAAGGCAACCATATTCACAGAGGGTGACCCAAAAAATGGGAGCGGATGTGGGGAAAATGGAATACATTCAGGGTCTGCATCTGTACCCCGCCAGTTATGGAACCACTATCAGATGATGATGATGACTAAACTGGAATACGAGGCATTCCCTAACGAGTCTATGAGGTATATACATTGTAATGCTTATCTACGGTTAAAACGCTATTTATTGGAATATATACTGTCATATAAATGTGTCATGTCGCAAATGTTAATACTGCAAGTCTTATATCAAATTAAAAAAAGTAAAAAAAAAAAAAAGAAAGAGGGACTGAGGGCTTTTCTGAGGTCCAGCATACATGCCCAATCAAGATCAAAGCAAACAAGGGTATGCAGTTCCTATAAGTGGAGAATGCGAGAGAGATCCCAGCAAGACAGTGGGTTGTCCTCTATGAAGGGAGGGAAAGGGGAATCCCTCCTTTTGGAATTAGGGCTCTCACAACCCAGCCAGCTTGGTGTCATGCTTCATCATAGGGCATGCTCCTCATCAGGTCGGCACTGCAATACCTGACGGGCACCCTATGAGGGGCTCTTTGGTGGAGATCTTTTATTCCTTGCCGTTTAGTGTTGTGGGTATGAGGGGCCTAAGAGTGTAGATGTGTTTATTGTGAAGGTCAATGGACCGTGCAAATTAAAACAGAAAATGGAAGGTCAGGCAGAAGAATTTTAATGACCCTGGCTTCCAACCTGGTTCAAAAGTGGAGTGGCGACTACCTGAAGAAATGTTTCAGGAAGTTGCGCTCAGTCTCGTGTGGTCGACATGTTTCTTGCCTATTAGTCAGGAGGATCTGGCGGCAATTCCTCAGGAGCTAATGTGAGAGTATCTATCTATACTACGTATGTGGTGTTATGGTGTATTGACCTAGATATACTGCATGTAGCACCTAAAGGTGAAGTACCTGTAGATGTGGAGGCCAACCTAATGAGAAACAAACAGTATTGTTAAACAGTAATAGTAATCGTGTCTTATGGTTATCAAAACACCATTCTCCCCTGTAAATCACAACATGTAGAAGCATGCAACCGTGGTGTGCCTAACATGGTGAAATATAAGTGATTGTAAGCTGTAGTCATACAATTCTGGCGTGGTGCGTATATCGCATGGGCTATATTATCAGTGGTGATGCGCGGCCAGGTGTAGTATCCTGAATAAAAGGTAGCTGTAAAAGTGCTAGCATTGGACACACCTAAAAACTTATTGCGACTGGCCCCATCAACTTCTGGCAGGTAACAGACATGTGGAAGTGTCCTGTTTCCTAGAAGAGTAATTCATAGAGGACAACCTGCTGTCTTGCTGGGATCTCTCTCCCATTCTCCACTTATAGGAACTGCATACCCTTGTTTGCTTTAATGCCAAAATGCCATCTTAATAAGCAAATGACTCTATCCAGTCCTCCCAAAATTTGGCACAGAAGCTTCTGGAATACCAATGCAATTGAAGCCACACCAAACTGCATCCACAGAATCCTGAGTACCAGAAATGCATGCTGAAAGCCGTGACAGCAAATCCTGTGATAACAAGACCTGGTGATAACCTGCCCATAGTTCTAAAGTAGAGAAAACCTTAGCCCCCTCCCTAATTGAGCCAGCATTTCTTGTCTTTTGAGCAGAGGGAAACAATCCACCAAAATATTCCTGTTTAAAGACCTAAGGTCCACACAAAGTCTCAGTTTTCTAGATTTTTTCAAAGCCACTACAATAGGCGAGATCCTTTGTGATGGATATATGGGCTCTATATTTATTGTCTGCACATCGTTTTTTCAAATCATTATACTTTGGGGCACACTCCTCACTTTGCGTGATACAAACAATGCCCCTGGCTTGAGAATTGTTATACCATTAGGAATTAAGCTGTACACGCGGTGAATTATGCATGGAGCAGTGTTGGAGATTGGAACACATCTGTTTCTGGTATGAACACCATCACCTATTGGGCCAAGGATGGTAGTTGTCACCTTTTTATATTACATCATTACAGTATCAGAACAACATTGGAATAACAATGTTACCCTGTTCGTTGTTATTGTTTATTATTACAGATTGGCCCCCTGATAAAGGGACACAGGTCCTGAAATGCATTGGGCGGGCAAGAAGATTGTGAACATATATATGTCGCAAGCAAGCATCTGTATATGCCATATTTGAAATTTGTATAATAATGAATGTGTATTGTATAATAATAATATGAATATAATGAGACACGTCAAGGAATACCTTCATGTGAAATTTATTGAATGAAGAAATTTTGAGAACAATCTAATTGACAATTGTCGTTTGTGAATTGTGCACATTGGCTCAAGTACATGTATTTGTTTTTATGAGTTTTGATGTTTGCAGAAATCTCTAACAAAAAGTAAGTGTGAAAATCAAAAAGAAAATGGATGGATCTATAGCAACTCCCACAAATGACTGTGACTTAAAGGTTTAAGGAATTATGGCTTAGTGAAGAACCAGTGGCTTGAAAACTGGAAAATGACAGAATATATTAGAATTTAGGAAAAACCAGCAGAAATGCAATGCAAGTGCAATACTTTAGTTGCTATAACTGTGCTCCAAATATACGTGATATATCAGTTAAAGATCACCCATGATTGTTTGCAGATGTCCTTGTGCAGAAATTAACAGTGACCAACAGTACTTGAAAAAGAAACTCATGAACAGCCAAGAATTCTTTTAAGTGTCCTTGTGCAGAATTAAACAAACTATGACCCAAAAGAAATATAGCAGAAGGAGCCAAACACATTATAACCCCTATCTGAAGTCAACCAATGACAAAGCAGCTTGTAACCAATCTGAGTCTCACATGCAAATATAGCAGAGGGATCCAATCACTGTGCAAACGCCTTCTTTAGTCATCCAATGGCAAAGCAGCTTGTACGCATCCAATTCGAGCCCGGATACTTTCATGTGCTTTACATGTGGTTTAGTAGCGGACTAGGAGGAATTCCCTGCCATGCTGGAGAACCTAGCAGTAAGTGTGACAATAGCATGGAAGCAACAGCGGTTTGCAACAGTGAACCAATACACTAGACCGAACACGCTCCTCCGGCTGCATAAAGCAGACAATGGCATTCCGACTAGCTTGCGTATACCAGAGACTCGCTGTTCCTGTCAGTGCTTGAGCAACATGTTCGGCCAGGGGCTTGAGTCGTGCCGGGGACCTATGGTTGGGGCTCGAGCTGCATCACGCATTACACCTGCCCTGCTGACATGAGATTAACCGCTGAATACAGCCTCACTTGCAGCAATGAATTCAGCAGCTTTGAAAAGTTCTTGCAAGGTTCATTAAGTATGACCACAGTTCAGACGTGAATAGCTAAGTGCGCGCTACGCATACCAGTTAATGACTTCTTAGATGCTAAAAGCACATTACTTTTCTGGTTGGGTTCATTGTTGCTCCATTTGGTGTGCTGTGGTCTCCACATCGCTATTTTGTGATGGAGAGTCCACATATGTGGGCTTGGTTTAAGTTCATTGTATTCTTCCTTTAGTACAGCACACCAATGCTCCCTCCGTGCTGTCTCAACCATCCACTGGTAACAACTGTCAGAACTGGAATCCTTGAACACCAGTCAACCATCTAATATTCCACATTCTATTCCCTCTTAATTCTACTACTGCCATACACAACAGACCCTCATCTATATTTGCATGCAGTTAACATGCCAAAACTTAGTTGGATGTACCCAGCAAGTGCTAATGTTTTTCAGATTCTTCAAACAGTATCAATGTTATACACATACCAAAAATGCCTTTTCAATAACCATTACTACAGAGGTACTATTACTGACTGTAACAATATACATAACTACACACACACACACCATGAATAAAATACAGAAGCACAGTGTGTAACCTTATATTTATTATCATTTTGTTAATTCTTGATTTATTTTTAGCATTCTACTCAAATATAAAGTAAACACAATTTTTGATTGCAATTATCACTTTCTTTTTCACCCACAATAAAGCAGTCTCATCATAGCTAGCAGGTATTAGATTTTTGACGATATATTTTTGATATGCAAAATGTTATTACCATGTGTTGTATGACATTAGACCACACAATATTATTCATCCTTTTCTTAGCCTTGGTGACTGCTGCAGGACCCAGATACCTTTTCTAATTTACTAGAACATTCTTGGCTTGCGTATGTCACCTTTTCTACTTCTTTATGCCAGTCAAGAATACTACACCCCATTGCCAACTTGGGGATAATCCACTGACCCACTTGTAAACTATTTCTTTCCGGGCTACGGCAACTGCCACCTCTATAAAAAACTTGTGGTATTTTGTGATTTCCATAGCACCCCATATGCCCAACACTTATAACCTTGGAGAAATATGCAGAGGGGGGCCCTCTACTTCGTTCACCCTATCAAACATTAGTTCCCAGAATGCTTATGCTGGGGCATAGGCATGGTCTATGCTAGAACCCTCCCTGCTGAGCACAGCCCCTCATACAAAGTGATGAGGCTATGTAACCAAAGGCTCCAAGGTGTGTTCTCACAAAGAATGCCTTATGTAAAATTTACATCACATTCCTGCGAACCCTTAGCATGTTGTGTCACATAGAAATTAAGGTATTTAAATCTGTTATTTTAACCCTAAATGTGTTTAACTTGTGATGTGTGGGCCAAGCGTTATTTTGTCACAATTGATTTGTATGCCAGAGAACTGCCCATAAGTGTCAAATGTCTTATGGCGTCTACCGGTTGTGGCATGTTAGTTACAAAAGAATATGATCTACATACATCGACTCCCCATCTGCCCATTATGGAGTCTGCCATACCACTCTTTCCAAGGCATCCTTGCTGGTGGCTCAGGGTATAGAATATGCAGGCAAAAAGCATCCTTGTCTGGTGCCCCTACGTAGTGGCAGTTCTTGTGATAATAGCCCATTTATGCTAACCCTGGCCACTAGCAATTTATATAACATTTCTACCCATGCAAGCACTCTGGGACTCAGAGCCATCTTCCTTAACACGGAAAACATTAAAGACCATTCGACAGAGTCAAACTCCATTCTGTGTCCCTTAACAAACTCACTATTGGGTCAGTTACCCCTTTGGACAGCTCCAGGCAGTTATGCATTCTTCTAGGATTTATTTTAGGGGCAGTTTTGGCATTAATCCTTAATGGCTTGCATGCACCAAAGTTTTTATCATCCCCAACACAAGCTTAGACAGCACTTTTGGAAGGACTTTATTTCAACATTCATCAAGAATATCGGACGATGTGAGTCTTGGGTTTGTTGGTTTTATAAATGAGTCACTGTGCCCATTCTGAGATCCAATGAGATTTCTGCATCTTTAAGTACGTTACAGAGAGAATTTGTTAGTTAAGTTGTAACTTGGCTAATCATTTTTTAAAATATATTTCCACCTAGAAGTCCTTTGGGCCCATAGCCCAAATAGAATTTGACTTCTTCCTTTACTTTACCATCGTGAGATCTCTCCACGCTCCAAATGTATTGAGAAGAGTAAAGAAGCTTATTAATCTAAAAAAAAAAATATATAGTTATATTTCATGTTAAATGTCATTGGACATTATTGTATATATTTACTTTAAATGTAGAACAAAATATTAAAGCTACATACTAATAACGTAATATAAAATGCAAGTATTTTAAATATATTAAATTAAATTAATATAATTTTTCAGAAGTTTAACTTAAAAAACATCTAAATTAAAAATATATATGTTTTGTTCTGTTTTGATAGTCATTAAATGATGTATAGAATTCATTGAAACTAATTTCATTACATTTTAATAAAAAATTATGTTACATACATTTTTAACGTAAAAAAAGTTATTAAAATATGTTAAAATAAAAAATATGTTCTATTGTTAGATTTTTTTAAAACACGTATTACATTTATTTATATTCTATCTATTTAACATAATTTCCTATGGGGTTTTAATTTAGGTCCCTACCTTCATTATTATTTCTATTGGAGAGTGTTGCAGTATCAGTGAGTCCTTTTTGCCTGTAGCAACTTTAGAAGAGCAGTTTGTCAGCAGGAATGGGCTTACTCTTTTGTGGGTGGGTACATGTCCTACCCCAAACTCCTCCCTAACCCACTCTTAACCACCTTATTTCTCATTTAACCCCTCCCCTTTAGTAGTAAGTATTCCAAATTTTCCAGCCACTCTTCCATGTCCATCCCCCATTTACTACTAAAACGAATACTTATGTGTGATAAGACTCCGCGGTCAGGGAGGAGATCTCCATACAGAAAAAGATGAGGCGGAGACGGAACCTCAACATGACGTTTGTGAATAGCATTTTGGAGTTCATTAGTAGTACTATTATAATGCTACAAAACATACTACAAAGTGCAATTTGTGAATATGCCCGTAGCATTCTTGGTTGTGCATGTGAGCAGATATCAGTTGTTGATCATGTTTACATAAGTGTTGCTGCACAGCTTGGACACCATTTAGGAGTCGCCAGAGTAACAACTGAGACCTCTGGACTTCAGCTTGCACACCCTGAAATGTTGCCTCCAACCCCTTTTAAATGATTGTATTCAAATTGCATTTTTATGGCCCGGCAGTGCTGACTAAAACGGTATGTGAAGTGGCATTATTCATGCTTACAAATAATGGGACAAATTCAATAAGGTAAATACACCTGTGTATATTTGCTCAGTTGGATATTAACTCCTAAACCTAGAAGTAACTCCAGTGTTTTTGCTATTCACCATTTCCTAATGTAGATTTAAACCTATATATAGGCTTATATTTCTCTACCCCCTCAAATGAGATGGTACTTCCTATACAGAATTTACAAGTGTAAAGGTAATACAAGTAACGTTTCAACTGTTGGTTGTGATCTCTGCCACTGGACTAAAGATATCTCTATGGGAAAATATAGTGAAGTAAAAAAAACAAATCAATGCATAATATAAATTAATGGACACTATTTATTATTAATCTGGACATAAAAAAAGTTGCATAATAAAATCATACATAACAATAAAAGGTTACAGCACATTAACTCATCTGTTTTGTAATTATTTTATTTTTATAATTGCAGTAGAGGTGTACAACAGGGTTTCACATGCATACAGAGTGCAACAGTAAACCACAACATTGTATGGTGCAATATAAAGAAAGTGTGTGGGGGAGGGTGGAAAGAAGGGTAGGGAGAAACGGGGTGATGGGGAGAGAAGTGGCTGGGGTGTAAGGGGGAGGGAGCCGGTCAATAACAAACAACTGGTATCTGGCCTTTCGCCCCATTGTTGTATGCTGAACCTCAGTCGATCGTGGTGTAGTGAGCATTGACACTTACTGGGTGCTAGCAGTGAGTCAGCCCTTTTGATGTGTCAACTTAAGATGCAGGGGAACAGGGGGGAGGAGAGGGGATAGGTGCCCGGGGTGTGTGCAGGAGTGAAGAGGGCAAGCCTGGGTAGGGGAGAAGACCGTTGTCTGTGTCACAAGGAGGAGTGGATGGGAAATCCTGAGCCATGAAGAAAAGTTCTGCAACTGGAGGGGGGAAGGGGAAAGGGTAGCAGGATGGGTGCAGGAAGGTAGAAGGCATGGGTGGTGGAGATGGGGAGGGCATCCTTTAACCCTAGGGTGGTGTTGCACCTATTGTGCAGATGTACGGCATTAGTGGCCTCCGCTAATGGGGGGAGATCCATTTGTCTGCGTGCCCTGCGATTGGGAGGGAAAGGGGAGGTGGTAAGAGGAAGGTAAGAAATGAGAGGGGGAAGATGGGGAGGTGGGAGTGAGGGGAGGGAAAACCGGGGGGAGAAAGATGGCAGGTGAGAAGGGGGGCCAGGTATGAAGAAGAGGGGGCAGGGTGGGGGTGGTGGTAGGTGGGAGGATAAGGTGGGTGTGGAAATCAGAGATGTAACCCGAGGATGAGGGGGGCCTATATCACTGTGCTGGGTGACAGGTTATCTGCTGTGCTCATTTGAGACGAGAGGGGGAATGGGGAGGGGGAATCTGTGTTGGTGTGATCAGCACCAGGGAGCATCCTGAAGGAAAGGTGCCCACGTCGTGGTGAACACCTCGGTCTGATCTTGCATGCCATAGATGACTCGTTCATAGGATGCTGTCTGTATCAATGCCACCATCCAGACTTCCTGAGAGGGAGGTATGCTGAGCGCCATTGGTGGAGAATGCAGACTTTGGCTGAAGACAACGCTGTGTGCAGAAGGTGATGTTGCAGTAGCGATAGCTCACGTGAGCCTCTAAGATCATGTAAGAGGATAACGGGGGGTTGAGGAGGAGCTGAATGGGCAAGGACATCCCCATGGTGTCCCCTATGTAGGTTCAGAAAGATTGGATTGAAGGACAGTCACATAGGATGTGGGTAAGGTCACATTGGGTGATATTAATGTGCGTTAAAATAGCATAGAAATTTACTGAATGTAAATGTAAATGTCCAGTATTTGTAAAGCGCAAACAATTACCAGAGGGTGTCAAGGCGCTGGGGGCCGTCGGGAAGATTAAGCGAGCTATTGCCCAGAGTCACATGGTGTTGGGCTGATCTTCCCCCGGCGCCGGGGATTGAATCGTGAGCCCCCGGGTTCCGGAGTTAGCTGCCCTGGCCTCTGCACCACACCACAAAAACAAAGATTACAGGGACGTTATTGTTAGGTTGATATTTTACCCATAGAAAACCATAAAAATTCAGCAGTTATAGGTATACTTATCTGAAGAAACTATAACTCATGCCGTTAAGTAAGTTAAGTTTAGGTGATGAGTTTCTTAACATAAGTATAGCTCTAACTGCTGATTTCTATGGTTTTGTATGGGTAAAACATCAACCTAACTATAATGTCCCTGTAACCAGTTTTTTGCAGTGAAAAAATAAATATATATACATATATATATATATGTATGTATGTATTATCTACTGGCGGTCGCCAGTAGATAGTTATAGTTAGGACCGTGTTTCCATAGGAAATCTTAAAATTCTATTTTGAATAACTTTGGCGCCGGTTGACGGATCCTCGGGAAATTTTCAAAACTAATGGGGCACTCCGCTCAGCTCCTACCCTGGAAGTCTCGGGGTGATTCGTCAAGCGGGGGCTGAGAAAAAAGGGGGGTCCCAAAACGCATTTTCCCCATGCATTTTCCCATAGGACCTTTAGTCGAAGGTACAGCCCGAACGGCTGAACAGAATTACTTGAAATTTGGCAAAGAGGTAGTCCTCAGGCCAGGCATGTGCCTTTTGCATATATGGTGTCAATCTGTTCAGTAGATCCTGAGGAAATTGCAGTTAAAAGTACATAAATATCTATAAGCGCGCACCGTGCGCGCACCGTGCGCGCACCGTGCGCGCACCGGAACGTGCGCGAGCGTAATTGTGATTGGTGGTTACATGTCAGTCAACATTCGAATCGGTCGAAATCAGGAAGTGTTGTCCACCATTTTGTGTGTGACAGTGAAAAAGAAAGGTGGAGAACGTGAAAAGGGGGCAGGGTACAGAGTTCCTGACCCCCTAGCTTTTGTCAGGAGGTCCCTGAAGGACCCCAAAGGGTGAAAAAAACATTTTATTTTGTTTAAAAAAATCGCGGTGTGCGCGCACGGTGCGCGCACGGCAGAAAAAAATCATAAAGAAAATTGAATTAAAAATCAAATTTAAGTGTTTAGATGTTAGGTGGCTCTAAAAAGAGCCGTTGTGTTAATTGAGGAACAGAGGAACAAAAAATTGAAAAAAATTATGGGGTGCCGCATGTGTGCTGTTGTATCTTGCTCTCTATTAGGGGAATGCTGGTGTCACCATAAGAGAGAAGAGCATTGCATGCATTGCACCATATATGCACCCTCTTGAACAGAGGGTGTATATCCAGAGGAACAGAAGCAGGTGAAGCTGCCGCCGCAGATGAGGTGCTCGGCTGAGCTGCCGATGATGTGCTCGGCTGAGCTGCTGCGGATGTGCTCGGCTGAGCTGCTGGAGGGTTGTCTCTAGCAGCTCGAGCAAAAGCCACAGGATGTACTCCTTTAACGTGCCTGATCATAGTGAACATACTAAAAGAGTATTTCTTTTTAGGATCTCCTCTTGATAAGACAACACCACAAATAGTGCAGGTGACTTTTGCAGCATTCACCTTCTTCTGCCCCACTGGAAATGTAACAAATTACCATATAAAAGAGTCTTTCTGTTTCCTCTGCCTCACAAGGGTCTCCTGCTCACTCCCAGAAGATGACTGCTGCTCTGCCATTCTCAAGTACTGGAGTACTGGAAAAGCTGCTCAGCTCCTTCTCCCAGGGAATCAGAAGAAATAATGAGAGGAGTGGGTGTGGTGTTGGAAGTTTCTGGAACTGAAACTACTATAAACCAATGAAAAGTGTTGTTTCTTAATCACATGATCTGAAACTACTATAAACCAATGAAAAGTGTTGTTTCTAAATCACATGACTTGCCGTGCGCGCACCGTGCCCGCACGGAGCATGCACGCATTCGCGTACGGAGCACGCGTGCATGCGCGTACGGAGCATGCGCGCATGCGTGTACGGAGCACGCGCGTACGGAGCACTTTTACGGAGCACGCACGGCGTACGCATGTGCACGTGGAGCACACACGCATGCGCACATGGAGCACGTACGCATGCGTGCACCGTGCGCGCACCGTCAAAAACCCTTAAAAAAGAAAAAACTATTTTTTTTAAAGTGTTTATAAGTTTATAGAAGATATTAACTATGCTGTTCAAGTTTATCCAAATTAAAAAAAAAAAGAGCTGAGCCATTCCATATTACAGGATAAAGTCAATCTATAACTACATAAATAGGTAGCTTATTGTAAAATAAATATTTTAAAAATGTAATAATACATTCATAAATTAGCATTTAAATAACCTTACAAATTCACTTAAACAACCATAGGTTTCACACACATTATAGTTAGGAATTAGCATTTAAAAAACCTTGCAAATTCACTGAAAAAACCATAGGTTTCACACACGTTATAGTTAGGAATTAGCATTTAAAAAACCTTGCAAATTCACTGAAAAAACCATAAGTTTCACACACGTTATTATTAGGAATTAGCATTTAAAAAACCTTGCAAATTCACTGAAAAAACCATAGGTTTCACACATGTTATAGTTAGCTGGACATTTCACTCGTAAAAAACCAATGAAATTCCCCCGTTATAGTTAGTTCAGCTAACTATAACTCGCGCGCCCGCAATACACTGCTGATGACGTCACATATTACATCACTCATGACATGGTCAGTGACATCACTCATGACATCACTGAAGACATCTCAAATGACATCACTGATGACATCACTGATGACATCATCCATTGAGTATGTGTTTCTGAACAATTTTAATATGTTTAATATATATAGGGAAAGGCCTGTTGAAGAATGAGTGGGTGTACAGGTGTGTAAATGGATGATTTTCTGTGGTGCGTAACTGACTATAAGTGAATCATTAAATGTATCTTACTGCAGGCTAGTGACTAAACTGTGTAAATGTATGTATGTGTCTGTATGTTGGTGTATAAGTGGCTGCATGGTTTTGTGAATAGCTATATGAGTGTCTATATGAGTTATTGATTGCTTGTCTCAGTATCTGTATGGGTTCCTGAGTGTGTGTGTGGGTAGGGTGTGTGTGACTCTATGCATAGATGTGTGAGTGGGTGATTCTATGGGTGCATGGTTTTAAGAGTGCATCTGTGATGGACTGTATGGTTGAGTGAGTGTATGTATGGGTGTGTTAGGGATTGAATGTATATCTCAGTGGTACATTTGTGACTAGCTACATATGTGAAAGGCAGTATATATGCGTGTAAGAGTATATAAGTGGGTAGGTGTGAGAGTGTGTGCTTGTATCAATGATTCTATAAGAGCGTAAGAATGTGGTACTATTTTTATGAGTAAGTGAACTTGAGTGTGTATAACCGCATAGGTGAGTAAATGGGAGTGTGATCATTTGCATGAATGACTAGGTGTGAGAGTACCTCTATGGATGATTGGTGGCGTGTGAGTGTCTATATAGGTGTATAAATGCATATGATAGTCTTGTGTGGAGTGACTGTAAGTATGAGTGACTGTACAGGTGAATGAGTGAAGGTGTATGTAGACCTAAGAGTTAATAGGTGGGTATGTAGTTATTGGTATTGGAGTATGTATGGTTTTGAGAATGGAACTCTGAAATTTTGAGTCGGTGTATCAAAGGTTATATTAGGGTGTGAGAAGATGTGGTAATTTATCACATGGATGACGTCATCAGTGATGTCATCAGTGATGTCATTTGAGATGTCATCAGTGATGTCATGAGTGATGTCACTGACCATGTCATGAGTGATGTAATATGTGACGTCATCAGCAGTGAATTGCGGGCGCGCGAGTTATAGTTAGCTGAACTAACTATAACGGGGGAATTTCATTGGTTTTTTACGAGTGAAATATCCAGCTATCTATAACATGTGGGAAACCTATGGTTTTTTCAGTGAATATATATATATATATATATATATATATATATATATATATATATATATATATATTTCACTGAAAAAACCATAGGTTTCAGGGATGTTATAGTTAGTTGGACATTTCACTCATAGAAAACCATAGAAATACCCCTGTTATAGTTAGTTGAGCTAACTACAACTCGCGCCCCCGCAATGCACTGCTGATGACGTTACATATTACATCATTCATGACAATAAAGCACACAATGTCAAGTGTAACGCTGATGTGCTGCATAGACCTCACTATGCAAAGCACAAACCTCTCCAAGTGGAGATATACTGTTGATACTTGTAGTGTAGTGCACAGTGGATGCAACCATGTTACCTCAGGCAGTGGGGAAGATTTTGATCATGTAGCTGTGTTGTCCCTCCCTGGAAACGGAATGGGCTGCTCCAACGTATGCCACTCCAGCGTATCAGTATGAATAAATAGACCAGGCCCTAGGTGTGGTTCACTTGAGGGAAGTCCAACGAGTCTGTCACAGCGGCAGCCCTCACCCTGGCATGTGGCTGCCACCATAACCGCGGGCCTCCTCGACACAGGGCCCCTGTGAACCCAGTGGCACAGCACCGCAGACTTATGTCTGTACCGACTACTGCCTTCGATCTACACTGCGGACAGCAGCGCTCACAATTCAGTTGCAGTGGCGATTGCAGATGTCACAGTCCAGTTTGCAAAAAACTTTGCCTCCAGTGAGGCCCGCCTAGACCACGCATCATCGCACGGTGCGCACACGCTGTGTGCTTCAGGTGCTACTAACTCACTGCAGCAGCCTGCCCAGACCACGCATCATCGCACGGTGCGCACACGCTTTTTGCTTCAAGGGCTACTAACTCACTGTACCATAAATGATCACCACGTAGCTGTGCGCCCATGCTGACTGCTGCCTCCACCCTACACTGGGGTTCCACGGTTCACAATTCAAGAACGCAAATTGTGTAAGACACTATAATGGGTTAAGAAGACCACATGCTCCCAATCTGTGCAGCTCAAGTCAATGTCACCTGCCTGTGGGCCTTTGCTGACCGCTGCCTCCGGCCTACACAGTGGAAGACCGACGACACGTGGTGCCAACTAACCCTGTTCAACACAAACCGATCCCACATGTGTAATTGTGTCCTGAGTCCTGAATTGCAGCGACCACCACAGCACCAGACTCCCTTCGATCAGTGAGGGGTATTTCCATATGGAAGGCCGGCGACACGTGGTGCCACTGAACCTGCCCTATGCAGGCCGGTGGGGCCAACAACGTATGCACGTGGCTGTGGGCTCTTGCTCACCGCTACCTCTGGCCTACACTGTGGAAGACCGGCGACAAATTGTGCCACTATCCGTCTTCAACACAAGCCGATCCCACATGTGGAACTGTGTCCTAAGTCCTGAATGGTAGTGACCCTAACTCCGTGAGACAACCACAGCACCAGACTCCCTCTGATTAGTTAGGCATATTTCCATCTGCAACGGTGGCGACACGTGGTGCCAATAACTCTGTTCAACACAAGCCGAACAATCCCACATGTGGAACTGTGTCCTGAGTCCTGAATGGCAGTGACCCCAAGTCCATGGCAGCGACCACAGCAGCATACTCCCTCTGATTAGTTAGGCATATTTCCATATGCAACGGCGGCGACAAGTGGTGCCAATAACTCTGTTCAACACAAGACGATCCCACATGTGTAACTGTGTCCTGAGTCCTGAATAGCAGTCACCCCAAGCCTGTGGCAGCGACCACAGCACCACACTCCCTTTGATCAGTGAGGGGTATTTCCATATGCAACTACAGACTCCAGCAGGCAACTAACTATCACAGTCCTACACCCTACATATTATCCTTTTAGTATCCTCGCTTCAAGATTTTTTTTTTATATCAGTTATAGCTTTACTACAATGACCAAATTAATCTTCAAATACAAACTAACATGGAATAGCAGTCTACAGTACAGGCAGTACAGCTCGCAATTCCAATTTTAAATGCTAATTTCTAACAAGATTGTACTCAGAAAATACCACACTTCGTCAATGTATTCTATACTTATTTCATCTTTTCATCATACGCCTGAACTGCACTCAGTAGGGCTCACAATGAAAATTATTTCTTCATTCATTAACTACAGAGTCCACTAGGCAAGTAACTATTACAGGCCTCAAATCTACATAATATCCTTTTAGTATCCTTTCTTCTTGAACTTTTTTTATATCAGTTATAGCTTTAGTACAATGACCAAATTCATTTTCAAGTACAAATGAACACTCAGCAGTCTACACTGCGGGCAGCAGAGCTCACAATTTGAATTTTGGACACGTGGTGCCAACTAACACTGTCCAACACAAGCCGATCCCACATGTGTAACTGTGTCCTGAGTCCTGAATAGCAGTCACCCCAAGTCTGTGGCAGCGACGACAGCACCACACTCCCTTTGATCAGTGAGGGGTATTTCCATATGCAACTACAGACTCCAGTAGGCAACTAACTATCACAGTCCTACACCCTACATATTATTCGTTTAGTATCCTCGCTTTAAGATTTTTTTTTTATATCAGTTATAACTTTACTACAATGACCTGTGTCCTGAGTCCTGAATGGCAGTGACCCCAAGTCCATGGCAGCGACCACAGCACCAGACTCCCTTCGATCAGTGAGGCATATTTCGATATGCAAGGCCGGCGATACGTAGTCCCACTAACCCTCTTTAACACAAGCCGATCCCACATGTGTAACTGTGTTCTGAGTCCTGAATGGCAGTGACCCCAAGTCCGTGGCAGCGACCACAGCAGCATAATCTTTGATCAGTTAGATATATTTCCATATGCAAGGCCGGCGACACGTAGTCCCACTAACCCTCTATAACACAAGCTGATCCCACATATGTAACTGTGTCCTGAGTCCTGAATAGCAGTCACCCCAAGTCCATGGCAGCGATCACAGCACCAGACTCCCTCTGATCAGTGAGGCATATTTCCATATGCAAGGCTGGCAACACGTAGTTCCACTAACCCTCTTTAACACAAGCCGATCCCACATGTGTAACTGTGTCCTGAGTCCTGAATGGCAGTAACCCCATACGCGTGGCAGTGATCACAGCACCAGACTCCCTCTCATCAGTAAGGCATACTTCCATATGCAAGGACAACAGCACATGGTGCCACTAACCCTGTTCAACACAAACCGATCCCACATGTGTAACTGTGTCCTGAGTCCTGAACGTCAGTGACCCGAACTTCGTAACAGCGACCACAGCACCACACTCCCTTCGATTAGTGAGGGGTATTTGCATATGGAAGGCCGGCGACACGTGGTGCCACTGAACCTCCACTACGCAGGCCGGTGGGGCCACCAACATATGCATGTGGCTGTGGGCCCTTGCTCACCGCTACCTCTGGCCTACACTACGGTCAGCACACCTCACAATTCAGATAGAGTCCTGATTCCACATGACGCAGTCCAGTAGCCAGAACACATTGCTCCCAGTGCGGCCCGTCCACACCAAGCATCATCACAGACTCATACAGTCTCAATACTTCTGGTGCCACTAACCCTCTTTAACACAAGCCGATCCCACATGTGTAACTGTGTCCTGAGTCCTGAATGGCAGTGAACCCAACTTCGTGGCAGCGACCACAGCACCAGACTCCCTTCAGTCTTATTTGTTGTTCTTTTCTTTAAATATTTTTTTTATATGTAAATCTATACATGACTAGGATTCTTCTTTGTCCAACCGCACAGGGACACTTCCGGGCCCAAGAAGGTTGTTGGGGGTATGATGGTAATGTGGGAAGAGGGTGCATTACCTGCTGATGTGGGGAGAGACAGCGTCAAAGGGGTATCTATCACAGAAAGAACTCCGATATGTTTTCACAAATGCCTCAGACAAATGCCAGCTGATGGACTGAATCACAAAATGTTTTTTCAATGCTTATGTAGTGTGAGTTATAAACAGTTCGCACCCAGGCTCTCAGAGGGCCAGCTGCGGCCCGTCTGCTCGACTCACAGATGCAGTACTACGAGCCGTCCACGTTATTGTAGCTATCCCTGCCCTGTTCCATCATACGTCATGCCACGCCACGCCACTGCAATTACGTTCCGACGTTGGCCCCACATAGCTACCTGTCGCAGGTGTACTCGCTGTTGGTGTGCGGGTCAGTGGTCTAGTTCTTAACATCTCACGGCCACTCCCTCAGGGCAGGTTTGCACACACACCACACCCATCCGGCACATGCATCACAGGCCATGTGATCACGCAAATATAATAGATTGACAACGTCACATCCTTTATTGCCGGTGCTGACTAGATGGCGGACGCTCCACATGTCTCAACCATAAAGAGTCTTTACAAAGTTGCGCAGAAGGTTAGTCGCACCTTGATCTGTATAGCCATCAGGGGCCTACCACCCCCTTGGCCCTGACTTCAGATGCACAGGGTTAGTACCACCCAAACCTCATATGGCCATCAGGGGCCTACCACCACGTGCACACACTTGAGTTCCACAGGCTTAGCGGCCCCAAAAGCTGATGTGATCTCCGCCATCGATGACTCAGGACTCAGCGACATGTGTGAGATCTACCAGGCCGCGGAGAAGCTGATGTGGTCTCTGCCATTGATGACTCAGGACTCAGCGACATCTGTGAGATCCGCGGAGAAGCTGATGTTGTCTCAGCAACATATCTGGGATGTGCGGAGTTTTGACGGGCACATGGAGTGCCCACTGCTGCACACTCCGGTGGCACCAGGTAATTATTGGCTCATGGATGCACAGAGGCGGCAGTGTCTGTCTCTCTCTCTCTCTCTTTCTTCTTTTCCTTCTATCTCTCTAGCTCTCTCTCTTCCTTCTCCCTTTCTCACTCCCTTTCTTTCCCTCTCTTTGTCTCTCTAACTTTTTTTTCCTTCTCTGTGCCTCTCTCCTTTAATATGCCCATTACACACGTCCTTATTTTGTGCTTTATTTTCCAGGCTCTGTCGTCGACATCCATGGTCCCCACAAGTGTTTCCGCCTTCTTGTTTTCTATTATTTTTGTTACATTTTGTTTATTAGTTTATCATTTATAGATATGTTAATAAAAATTTATTTTGCAAATAGTTTTTCGTTTATCGTTTACATATATGTTTATAAAAAAATAAAGTAAAAAAAAAATGAATAACAATTTTGGTTGTTCTCTTCACTGCTGTGTGACTCTTTCTTGTTCTTATTACTGTTATTTGATGGAGTCCACCATGGTGTTAAATTTTGGGGCCCTTATCGTGGGAATACTGGTGATGTCTGCAGTTTACACCAACTTCTGAATAGTGTGTTAGATTTATCTCAACTTTACTTCCATTAAAGTACTGATAATGAAATGCAGACTTGCCGTTCCCGTACAAAAAGACACGAGCTGCACCTTTGCGATTTATTCTAAATACTAAAATCCTGTATTGAATTGCACTGAGGTCGTGGCTGCACTTACAGTGTACACACAAAATCAATTAAGAACTCTCATTGTATTTATATTGATTGGGAATAGTGCGTCAAGTGCTGGATCTTGACGAGATACACTGCTCAGTTAGTATATTGCTCTGCACACGAAAAAAATCACATCACAACTTTTACACCAACTGCAATGCGAAACAAATTCCGGCGATAAACCACGTTAGCACCAGGTATTTTACACCTGCTTTCTGCTGGTGTTAAGCAGGACGACTACCTGCACCATGAAACGGAACACAGCCAAGAGCCACACCAGAACACCCACAGGTGCCATAGAATCAATGAGCATGATGCAGGGATACCCATAAGGGCCACAAGACTCATCGCAACAACTCCAGGACCGCCAATGTCCCCAAACCCGCATCTGAGCAAGTGTGTCCCTGTGGTCATAGTCTTAGCATGATAGGCATGAGCCCTGCAACATCACAGTGTGCTGTCACCTCAGCGTTGGCAGTGAGCCTGGACATGTAGCTACGCATGCATCCTCCTGCATGCACAACCGGCATGTGCTGGTCCGGAGTACACAGGTCAGCGCAGAGGTGTGCCTATCCGTCAAGGGGAACAGGGTGTCTCGGACATGTCCGTGTACAGGAAGTGCGGTAAGTGTGTCACTGTGTTCTGGTGTGGCCTGCCACAAAGGCCGCAGCACTCAATGTTGTAAAGTGCCATGCACCGACCTCCAAACGGCACTGTGATGGTAGTTTGAATGTAGGACATGCGCGAATAGGCATTACAATGGTGTGCCGTACGAGTGCGTGAAATACAACAGTAATGTGACACACAGTGAACTCGCCCATGTGCCACGTGCTGGGCATCTCATCCATGATAACGACGGTCGCAGACATCCCACAGCACCAACGACCTGCCTTTGTACACATCCTGTATGAATGCACGTATCGTTTTGTATGGCAAAAAAAAGTACTTCCCCATCTTTAAACATATCTCTTATTCTACCAAGGAACTGCATGAGCTACAGACATCTTTCCATACCTTCCAACCATACCTTCAAAATCCTAGTGTGGATCGTAGGACATACCTATATTTTCAGATGCAAGAGGTATGCAGAACACAGACGTATTGACTTAGACCTAGGTTTACAAAATGTGGACATTACATGGTTTACACAGAGAAGATTGAAGTTGCACCAATTGCTACCTTTGGTTAAAACCTCTTTGCATCTTCCACACTCTGACCTCATGATTGTGCATTGTGGTGGAAATGACCTAGGCACATTGACTGGGGTAGGTTTGGAAATGTTTATGAAGGACACTTTTGGACACCTCAGCTCAGCACCATGTGACTCTGGGCAATAGCTCACTTAATAGCGCACATAATTTCCATGCCGGCCTCGAGGGCCTTCAGACCCATAGGGGTGAGTAGTTTCTGCTTTACAAATACCGTATTGATTTGATACCTGCAAATTTACCTTCACACTCCCTGTATAACACCCCCTAAGCACCATACACAAGTTACAATGTTCAAAACAAAAGTTCCTCCGAGTAGGTATAACTACATGCTGACACTACTTGACAGATGTGGCACAGCGGCCAAAGCACATGACTTCACAGCATATGACACACAGTTTGGACTCACGCTTTCATCCCCGACT
>NC_140579.1:385893781-385908781 GCF_964204655.1 Triturus cristatus | reverse complement strand
GGGGGGTCCCGAAACGTGTTTCCCCCATGTTAATTTCCATAAAAAAAATTGCAACAAGCTACAACCCGAACTGCTGAACGGAATTACCCCAAATTTGGAAGAAACGTAGAGCTTGGTTCGGAAAGCGACCTTTTTTTAAATGGTGTAAATCTGTTCAGTAATTTCTGAGAAATGGAAAAAATAAGAGTGAAAAAATCAATTTCCCATAGGAAACTTTGTGCAAGGCTACAGCCGAAACTACGGAACGGAATTACCCCAAATTTGGCAGAAAGGTAGTGCTTGGATCAGAAAGCGACTTTTTAAAAAACAAAAATGGTGTAAATCCGTTCGGTATTTGCTGAGAAAACTGAAAAATAAAAGTTTCGATATCTGGGCGGAGCCTAAGTCCCATGCACGAGCTTCACTGTGATTGGCTGTCAACACTCCAAACCAGGAAGTGTTGGCAGCCATCTTGTGACTCTGTAGATGCGAGTCACCAGAAAACTTAGAAACAAAGATATAAAACAAGAGAAGGGGGCAGGGTAGAAACACCCTGACCACCAAGGCCTACTTAGGGGGTCCCAGAAGGACCCTCAGGGCCAAAAAAAGCATTAAAAAAAATAATAAAATCGGCGCAATTCGCACCGGGGTCGCGGGTTCTCGTGTTTTATTTTAATGAGGCCTCTTGGGGGGCTAGGTCCTGGGGGTATTTCTTGAAAAAATAAAAGCAGGGGCTCGCTGGGGCCCCCGCAGACCCGGTGCTTCACTTTTGTTGGGAGGGGGGTTCAGTAGGCTCTGGAAATTATATTGGGAAAACAACAATGCGCCGTATTGCGCCCTTCCTTTAATATAATGCGGAATAATGTTTACTTATTATGCAGTGTTCACTTTTATCACGGACAGAGTCACTTTGTTACAGGAAATTTATTAATATGTGGGAGGGCGTGTTCTGTATCTCTTCGAGGAACAAAATTACCGTTTAATTGGCTGTGGTGTTCTAACAACAAGCTTCATGTTCATTGGCTGCGAACCATTGAAGTAGAAGTGTTTCCTGCCATTCACTTCCCCTCCGCAGAGTAGCAAGGACAACTAATTGCCTCACATGTTGTAAGGAGGACCTTCCAGAGCTTAATGTTGATTGGTTGAGAACTATTGAAAGTAGAAATGTTGCTAGGTATTCCCCGTCTCCTCCGTGGAGTAGGAGGGACATCTGATTGACTGACGTGTTCTAAGGAGGAGCTTCCAGAGCTTCATGTTGATTGGTTGCGAACTATTGAAAGTAGAAGTGTTGGCAGCCATTCACTTCCCCTATGCGGAGTTGGAGGGACATCTGATTGGCTGACGTGTTCCAAGGAGGAGTTTCCCAAGCTTAATGTTGATTGGCTGTAAACCATTGAAAGTAGAAGTGTTGTCAGCGATTCCTTCCCCCTCCGCGGAGTATTAGGGACATCTCATTGGGTAACGTGTTCCAAGCGGGACCATCCCAAGCATACTGTTCATTGGCTGTGAAGCATTAAAAGTAGAAGTGCTGGCAGCCATTCGTTCCTCCTCTGCGGAACAACATGGACATTTTATTGGCTAAAGTGTTCCGAGTACAAGTTTGCTCCTTATTGGGTGGGAACGGTTCACTGTTGTCAGCCATTTTGTGACGCACTTCCAAAGGAGTACGGGAAAACAGAGTAGTAGAGGGGAGGGTAGGAACACTATTAACTCTGTACAGTGGTCACAAGGTGGTGGAGAGGGATTGTGAAGGTAAAAATTGTTTTTTATATATTTTAAGGACCATTTATATAATTGCCGTGGGGTGTGCAAATCATGGCGGAAAAATAACAGAGTGTGTTGTGGTCTTCTTTTTATTAAGTTTGCGGGTGGGATACTTCCCAGGAACACTATTTACTTATAATGTGGTGTTTACTTTTCTGACGGGGAGGTGTGGTTGCGCAGCAAAAATTTCAGTTTAGGTTTCAAACAGTTTTTATTTAGCAATTACAAATGAACTTTCTTCGTATACTAACGCTGTATATATTAAAGGGGTGACAAATAAAAATGGAATTTCATAAAATATCACTTAAGTGTGGTCACACCCTCCTTTTTTCTGCTATAATTTGTAAAAGTGTTGCCCCATATTCTGGAAAATATAAGAGGGCATTAGTTACTTTTAGATAAAGTAGAAAAGACGTGCTACAACAAACACTTCCACACTACATCATCTGAGGTCAGAAGAACAAGTAAAAAACAGTTTATCACAAAGGACTTCATATTACATAGAAATGTATGCATTATCATTTTTCAAGTGTGTAGTTTGTAGAATTCGGGAACGTTCTGTCGTAGTGCTTAGAGGTCGCACACTGTTCCGCTAACAAATCACGTGCTCATTTAAGAATATAAAGGATGGTACTATTATAATATACAGTACTGGTCTTATATATTCTATAGAGAGAAGGTGAATAGGAACCGCAACTGAGAAAAATAGAAATGAGAAAATAACATTCAGAAATGTAGGGTTTATCAAATGTTTAAAGTAAGAAAGTATGTATAAAAGCTATATTTTTTTAGACTGCATTTTCGTAAAATATGCTCACTGAAAAAATATCTGATCAAGTATGCTATAAAGCTTAGTAAGCTGTATTTGAGATGGCGCCGACAAATCTCCAATTCCTCTTCTGTAACAATAGGACAGTTTATTACAATATAACGAGTGACACCATTGTTACAGTAAAAAGAAAAGGACAATAAAGTTATGAATACAACAGAAGATCAATAACGAAATATTGATCTGTTTCCGTAGGTGGAGGAGGAGGAGTTTCCCGCAGTTCCCGCAATTCGCAGTTCGCAGTGTGCCTGTACAGCAGCTTGAGTGGAGCGGAGCCGTGGGGCCGTGTTTGGGCCGTAGCCGTAGCTGCCGTAGCCGCGAAGATCCAGCAGCCGGTGGAGACAAACCGGGTTGAGCGGTTCGAGCGGGTAGAGCGGGGTAGAGCGGGCTGGAGCGGTGGAGCGGTGGTCGCACATTTTCCTGCTGCCTGCTCCCTGCTCCCTGCGGCCTCAGTGGATCCGGCTCCGGCGGCTCGCTTGAGCCCTGTTTGTGCTCTGCTCTGCTCTCACCTCTGCAGTGAGCTAAGCAGGGCGGGTGAAAGTAAAAAAACCGAGCATGCAGAGCCGGCGGCACAGCCGAAACATCTCCGCCTGACATCTGCTCTCGCATTTGGCATTTGCATTGTTAAATTGTTTGACATTGACGAGGGACGTGGGACGGAGGTCGGAGGTGCAGGAGGAGCTACCCTGCTTCACCGTTTCCAACGCAGCCGCCATCGGAGAGGAGAGGAGAGGAGCAGGCAGCCGAATTAGCCGAATTAGCTGAAACACCAGCGTGTGATCAGGGGAGAGGAGAGGGACGAGGCGAGGCGAGAGGTACGAGCGACCAGTGGCGGTGAGTGAAAATAAGCTGAGTCGGGTAGAGCTGGGTAGAGCTGGGTAGAGTGGAGGGGCAGTTGCTTAATTCCTGGCCTTCTGCTCCCCGTCCACCCCCTGCGCATAGCCTATCGCACAGTCTATCGCACCCTGTATTTTGACTTCTGTTTCCATACCTGCACTCTGGCTTGAGCAGAGCCAGTTCATTGGATTGGCAAATAAACAAATAAATAAATAAATAAATAAACAAGGATCGTGCGAAAGTTCCAGAGAGTAGCGGGGAGCACAGCCGTGGCCAGTAGAGTGGCGCTCTAAAAATACGCCCGACTCCGCCAAGGCTCGCCGATTCTGGACATTATTTGGACATTACTTGCCAAGATCTGTTCCTTGCCAGGGCCCAAAGGAGTGTGGGTCCCAGAAAGGGGAAATGAGATCGGGGAAAATACGCCAACTTGCGGAAAGTAAAAAACCTCCCAAAAAATCCAGAAAGTCAAATATGGAAGAAAAAAGATCGGAACCGGGGTACGAACCAATAACAAGAGAAAAGTTGGTATCTGTACCAACCCCCGAGCCAAGACCAGACCCCAGACGGAAATCTGGCCTCTTAAAATTCTTCTATTTAAAAGACCCTTTGGCACCGATCTACGCTCCAACAGTGGAGGCTTCTAAGCTTCCAAGCCCTCTTGAGCCATTAAACTTGCCAAACATTAACCCAGAGTCTGCAACCATTCCTATGCGTTCCCCTCAAAGCAAACACGGGTTGACCACCGCACAAGTGCATTGTCCCAACACCTCAGCTGCCACAAAAGAAATCAATGGAAGAAGCGCTGTAAGGGTCATGGAAGATAATTGCCCCGTAAAGGCGCTAAGGCAGACACAAAGAATAAGTGAGGTTATAGCCGTGACAAGCAATGACAATGTTAACGTTGGTGACCACATTAAAGGAAATACGGGTGTCCATGAGGGAATCTCAGGCCACAAAAATCAATCCATCCCTATAGGGCCTGAAGCGGACTCATGGTTAAACCCCCTATTCTTATCAAACGATTCTCGCTTCGAGGAACTCTCCGAGAGAATCACAAAATATATCGACACTCAAGAGAGAGCTTCACGAGTAAAATCCGGCCTCGGCGATCAGCATTTGAGTCCGGGCATGCTGGCTTCAACCCCTCGAGGCCTTGACCCAAGTAGAGACCAACAAAAAACAGGTACTAATGATCGCATAACCACACAAGTCATTCAGCAACTCCCGAGTCTTCCATTGCCAATTACAATTTCATCAGGGAACATGTCGGACTTGGAACTAAAGGACCTGAGTAATATAGAAAAACAAGAGCCTTCAACAGCATGGACCCAATCCTTGTTAAGCACCCTAGAGCAAGCAATAAGGGTGCTGAATTACCAATCCAACAAGATGGAAGTCCAGATTGACCTTATTACATTAATGGCGGGCATATTTCAGGCATAAACGCAAAATTGGACTCCATTTCCACGCTCTTTACAACGCAGGGATACCAGAACTAACTAGAGGAAGGAGTGATCAAACCCAAAACTGTGGTTGTGGAACCATCATAGAAAAATGAACAAACCTTCCGGCCATCATGATGGACATCTTAGGGGAGGTTAAACTTTCACGAGCTAACAGACAGGTGCTAGAAATAATCCCTTCCCCGGAAAAATCACAAATACTATAAGAGTAAGGCCTTAAAAAGTAAACAAACAACGGACCCAGACCTATCAGCAAAGGAAAGTTGTCTAAGTGAAATTGTCCCGGTCAATGAAGAATCTCAATCGATCATCCAAGCAAGCTCCAAGAAAAAACTAACAAAGAGAGAAAGGAAAAGGGCGAGAAAAGCAAGGCTTAAGAACAAGAAACAACTTAACGGGGCTCCTGAGAAAATCTTCCCTATATTTAAAAACAAACTCCATCTTGAAAATAATTTTAAACTTTCGAACGGGTCAACAGGTGGTGAGGGTCATTCAGTAGACCCAAGTGACAAACTAAATCCAGTACCCTCATGCAGGGGAGAATGCCCTAGATCAGGAGCAGATCAAGGCCTATACCTGCCCATGAGAGACGAGAGATTATAAGAATAAACCACTCTTTAGTACAAGCGAGGGGACGTAATGAGGCAAAACAACCTCAAGGGGGTGAACACAGAGTTTACGAGGAGCATAGTAGGATACGAACCCCGGCAACAAACAGTTTGATTACAAAAAACACCCATAAAGAGGTTCCAAATCCAGCAATAGAAAACTCTAACGATCAACAATTATTTACATTCCCTGAAAGGGATAAACAACGTGGTGCAGCAGCAGCAGTCTCAAACAACGCAGTGCTGACCCCCCTGCGGATTACCATCTTGGAAAAAGAACGTAAATGCTCTTTTCCACAAAGGGAGCAAAGTACGCCCGGGCTGAAGACAAAAAATACAGCTCTTATACAGAATCAAGTATTAATACCTGACCAGATTGAGCAAGAACAACAACTGATCAAGTCCGTCAGAACCAGGTCACAAGGTTGTAACCTAACCCCTGGCAAAACCGACACAAAAATCAAGGAGGGAAGGAATTACTCAGATCTATACGAGCAAAAACTAACATTTATTCCTGATTACGCGACAAGGGGCATCCAGGATGTCCTGAATCGAGGCAACCTGTTAACTCTGTTTAAAGAAGTACCGGATCTAAAAGGTATTACCTCCCAGGATCTCTATTCTGTGGAATTCCAGCAAAATGCAAATAAAACGGATATAGAAGAAACAGTGACAACCTGGGCCTCAAAGGACCTCGCAGACATGATATACCTTGCAAGACCTCAGTTCGAAACATGGGGAATCTCCATAACGCGCCACAAGCTTGAGTCTTCAAGTACAACCCATCAGGTACAAGTAATTGATCGTCAGCACAAAGACAGATTGGATTGGTCCTGGATCCCCGCTGTCCTGAGTAACAAAGCTACCTAACCCCGTTTCGAAGTCCACGGAGACTCCACGACTGCCGTGGTACCGCCAGAAAGCAATAAAGAAGCCCACAGTCTTAATCTGTTCATGGAATGTCCATGGCTTTCGAGAAATGGCCTATGACCATGAAACCCAAGCCTTTTTTCAACGACAGGATATAATCTTGATTCAGGAGTCCTGGAAAATGGCATCAACGCCAATACCAGGCTACCAAGAATTTCAAATATACGCGGAAAGAGTCGCCCTGTATGGCCATCCTCGTGGCGGTCTTTCAATATACGTAACCCTTAAGTTCAACTTGGCATCCGAGGAGTTAGACGTGGGGCTGAAGTGGGTCCAAGTAATCAGAATAATTGGAAACTAGTCACAGGGGATGGATCCTTGGAAATTGATAATTCTTAATGTCTATATCCACCCCGACAAACAGTCACAGAAAGAAAAACACGTGACATTGATATCACTTATCAAGTTCCTGCAAAGAACCTACTCACTATATCCATTGGTCATTTCAGGTGATTTCAACACCGTCCTCATTGACCAAAACAAGGCGAGGGTGAAGATAAAAGCAGACAATGGAGGAAAACAGTTAGCATCAAGCCTGAAAGATCACGGTTTGTCAATTCTAAACGGGAATTTTAATGAAGACACGCCGGCTGCCGCCACATATCTATGTGGCAGGGCTCAATCAATAATTGATTACACCATAACAAGTGATGAGTTAATACCCAATATTAAAGCGTTTGGTATAGAACACCAAGCGGAAAGCGACCATCTCCCCCAAATTATAAGTTTGAATTCTGCACCAAGTATGGCCCCAACAATGACCTCTTTATTGCAACACGCATCAAAGTTTAACCTGCATAAACTAAAATGGCGTGGGGAGGGTCTGGGCAAAATCATGGCCACAGTTAACGCACAGTTGGCTGACATTGGACCCCAAAAGGAGGAGGACAGAGTATCCAACTGGGAACAAATGATTCAGGTTTTGCAACATAAGTTCCCAGCTAGTTCAGGGTACCACAGAAATCTCTACAACAAAAAGGAGCCGTGGTTCAATATGGATCTCAGAACAAAAAAAAGAAAAGTGGCCAAGGAGGTCCGGGCCCTGGCATATCAAAAAAAAGCAGGACTAACGATAAATACTTCTAAATTGCGGAAAGCAAGGAGTATATATAGAAAGGCACTGAGTGCGGCAAAGTATGCATACAAAGAATCCATCTGGCATAAATTGCTAATCTCGGGAAAAAATCCGAACAATCGGGATTTTTGGGGCATCATAAACGATCTCAATCAAGGGTCTAAACTCCAGCAGGAAGCCGGGCTTGGAGCAGATATATGGTCTAGACACGTACAATTGCTATATAGCAAAACGGAGGCGGGTCACAACAATAACTCCGGGATAGAGAAATTAAAAAGAGACTATAAAACCAAAATAGGGGAATTCAAGCAGGAATACATGGAGAACGGGTTAACAGAATCAGACGTTTTAACCAGCAAAAACAAACTAAGGTTGATAATCGCAAGACTAAGGACAGAGGGGGCAGCAGGACCTAACGGGCTGCCAAACGCAATTTTTAAGCACGACCCGGACCTGTGGTCGGAGACACTAACACCAATGTTTAACCAAATATTCAAACATGCATAGTTACCCACCTCCTGGAAAGGGAGTATCATCCATCCCATCTTTAAGAGCGGTGATCATCGAAACCCCTCGAACTATAGACTGATATCTCTAATAGATGTAGAGGCTAAATTATATGCCTCTTGCATTTTAGCAGAACTACAAGCTTGGATCTTAGAAAAAAAGATCATGCCAAAATTCCAAACTGGATTTAGGCAAGGAATGGGAACAATAACCAACTTAACCTGTTTGTCAATTCTGATAGATCAAGCCGCAGGAAAAGGTACGCGGCTGTACGCTTGTTTAATTGATATCAAGTCTGCCTTCGACCGAGTAAATAGAGAGCGCTTATGGAGTAAGTTGGAGAGTTGGGGGCTGCCTCACCAGCTATTAATAGCCACTCAAGCCTTATACCAAAATACTTGGATAAAGGTGAAATTGGGAAATGGAGGTAGTACAACAGGGAATATCCCAACACACGAAGGCCTAAAACAAGGCTGTGTTTTAGCCCCCACCCTCTTCAATCTCTTTCTTGCTGACCTCACTATGGCAATTGAGTCAGCAGATAGTCATCCTCCCCACTTGGCTAACAACCCAATCTACTACCTACAATATGCTGACGACATAGTGTTGTTGAGTAAAACCCCAATCGGTTTACAAAGAGCCATTAACAATCTAACATCATACTTGGAAAAGGAAAGTTTGGAACTAAATAAAGAAAAAAACAAAAGTTGTCTGGTTGGTTGACCCGAAGAGATTAAAATATAAATGGACGGCACAAGGGATACCAGTAAAAGAACAAGAGAGTTACAAATACTTGGGCCTAATAATGACAAAAGGAGGCAGCCACAATGACCACAAAACAGCATTAAAAACAAAGGCACAATCCCTTATCTTTGCCCATCGCTTCATAAAAGGTAAAATGGACTGTCCCAACCATAGCCACCAATTAAAAGTGATGGAAGCCCAGATAATCCCGACCCTATCCTACGGCTTGGTAACATGGTGTGGGAAGGAGGCTGATCTATTAAATATCTTACAGACCAAAATTTATAAAGCGGTCTTCAATCTGCCAAAATCTGCATCAGCCGCACAAGTCAGGCTTGAATTTGGCCTGCAAAACCAGAAATTTCGGAGCATGAGCAGTTTTGTGAAACTTTGTCATAAACTTCGATCTGCTCACACAGATCGACTGGATTGGCTAAGATGGGAGGAAATAAAACAACGTGGGGAATCTGCAAAGCCGAATATTTGGGGTCAATATCTGAAACAATGTGTGGAAATGCTGGAGTTGGATTCAGTCTGGAAATCAGGGTCTGACAAGGCTACGTTTAGTAAACTAGCCAATGTGGCGGCAAAAAGGAAATCATTTATGGAGGATAAAGAGACATTGGTAAAACGTCGGCATGGTTGGACCATCATGAACTTTTTCATACCCTCAAAACCATTGCCCTACATAGCATCCCACTTCAATGCACATCTTAAAAACGTATTTATAGCTTATCGGATGGGGATGCATGTCTCAAAAGATCTACTACCATCTTGGAAACCGCCGCATCAGACGAAACAATGTCGCCTTTGCGGGTACTATACAGAAACCTTGGTTCATCTTTTCTGTATATGCCTGGCCCTGATAAATCAGACGACTTTTATTGAAACCAATTTTAAACGAGCTTAACATTCGATCTTGCAGACAGGCAGTCACATGTTGGCTCAGTGGCTCCTTGATAATTTTAGCTTGCCGTGGAGTTAAATTCCTCGAAGAAGCAATAAAACTCCTTTCTTAATCTCTGGACAGCATAAGCACATCTTCTGAAAGTAAAGAGTATTTATTTTCAGTATTAACACCTTTTAAAATGAAAAAAAGAGGTTTTAGTCATTGTAATTGTATTCACTAGGTGTATTTTGTATTAGTTTTAATTAATTATGCAAATAAAGCTTTTGTCTTGTCTTGTCAATAACGAAATACTTTCGAGCGGAGAATATTTTCAGAGCTTTTTTTCAGAGCTTCTTTTCTCCGGTACTTCGAAATGTTTGATCTTCATGGCGATGGGTCATAAACTCCTCTGAGATCATTATGACTGTGAAAAGTATAATATACATATTCACAGTATATGATCAAAAGAGGGGGAACAGACTGAAAACCGGAAGCTGGTAACGTTGCTTATATATCTTTACTCTTTGCGCCGACGGGTCATGAACTCCTCTGAGATCACCATGACTGTTCATATTATAATATACATATTGACAGTATATGACCCCCAGGGGAAAGCAGACTAACAACTGGAAGCTGGTGACATTAATTATAAATCTTTAGGGTCTGCGCCAACGGATCACCAACTCCTCTGAAGTGAAGTACAGTGTCAATATTATAATATAGAAAGTCACAATATATAAGCTGAAAGGAGCCAGAAAAGGAGCAATGTTTGCTGTAATCTGTCTGTTTCTGAAAACAAGCTGCTGACGTTATAGAAAAAAAGGCAAAAACATGCAATAACACTTTTTTCTAGATATAAATGTTTAAATATTGACAAATAGCTACGTATTATAAATATCTACTGTGCCATAATCAAACAACTTACAACTCCGGAATATGTTTTGTTGCCGCAAAACAAGAATCCAACGCTAGAAAAGGGAACCTGCATCATAGAATGGACACGGATAAATACGTTGGGTGTGGTTTATATACTTTTTGGTTATTGAGTAGTCTATGGAAAGAAGATGTGGCACCGCCTATTTAGATGTCACGTTTTATAGTTTACATGTGCTCACGTTTTAACTGTTTAACTTGTGCACGTGTTGGGAAAAATTACAAAATGTGAAGCTGTAAAGGTTTCGATTTCCATCGTAACACGTATAAGGTCCTGAATATGTACATACGTTGGAGAGTTTAAAAACTGTTACCCAGCAAACTGTATCATTTGCATTCTAATGATTAAAAACATCTAAATAGAAGACATATAAAAAATATCGTTCACAATAGAAGAAAAAAAAATATGTGCTAATATTTGTCATTGCTTTTTTTTTTTTTTTCTGCTTACCGAAACTACAAATTTACACATCCAAGACACAATTTTGGTGTCTGTTATTGTTCCTCCTACTGTATAAATGTTCATATGTCTGATTGTCCTTTTTACTTGAAGTAAAAGTTATACTTTATAACTTTTTGTGTTTTTGTATATAATATATTTTTTTACTTTACCGTTATGGTTGAGGTCTGATCTTTAGCCATTTATTTGTGATCGTTTTAATTGATTCAATTTAATAATGAGATTTTTTTAATGTGTCAATAAACTTCAATTGATGTTTTTTACTAAAGAAAGGTTTTTTCCATTTATAATTTTCCAACATTTCATGCGGAGTGGTCACAATTCAGGTTGAAAGCGTGCAAGTGGATGAATGAAATAAGTGATCTTTATGTGGCATAATTCTTTATATTAGTTCAAAGAGAAAAATCTTTTTAACTACTAATATTTGTCATCACTATGCTGTTAAATTTAAAAAATGACAGCATTTGTAAAGCGTATAGCTACTCCCGGAAAGGTATGCCGGCGCTATTGGGCGTTGGGAAGATTAAGCAAGTTGTTGCCCACAGTGAGATAGTGGTGGGCTAACATGCTGCTCGAGCCGGGAATCGAACTGTGAACACTGTTGTTCGAAGGCAGGTATTATAGGTGCTGTGTCACACTTTTACTACACTTATATATTAATTACTGCTAATTAAGTTGTAAACATTGTTAAATTATAAGTAGGGCTTCCTGTTTTCCGTTTTTACTGAATTTTACAGATAAATACAGACAGAAAACTATTTTTCCTCTCTGTATTTATTTTAAAATGTGGATAAAAACGGAAATTGGGTTATTTTTTGAGAGATTCTAAATGCTGTCAATCATGACTACCAGGCCAATAGGTCTGTTGTTCTAAAAGTAAAAGGGTTAAAACAATAAAAGAATTTTAGTAAGAAAATATGCAAATTTTAATATCAAGGTTGTGCATATTTTATCATCTGAGAGTGTTTATATGACTGAAAACGGTCAGTTCTTCAGGCATGAGTGCATATTTATCAGACACATAAATGTGGGAATATACTCATTTCAGATTCATTTTTACACATAACCCAAAATATATATGGGTAAATACAGATACAATTATAAAAAAGTAATATGGATAAATACAGAAGGAATTGCCCAAAAAATAAATACCATAAAACCAGGAGCCAAATTATAAGTTATAAAAGACTACTGTTAAGTTAGTTTCCACTATAAAAAGTATACACGTCTTTTTAAAATTTACTTAAAAAACATTATAGGTTATAGGGACATTGTAGTTAGAAATTAGCATTTAAATAACCTTTGAAATTCACTGAAAAAACAATAGGTTTTACAGAAGTTACAGTTAGAAATTTACATTTAAAAAACCTTAGCAATTCACTGAAAAAACCATAGGTTTCAGGGGCGTTATAGTTAGCTGGACATTTCACTCGTACAAAACCATAGAAATTCCACCGTTATAGTTAGTTCAGCTAACTATAACTCGTGTCCCTGCAATGCACTGCTCATGATGTCACATATTACATCATTCATGGCATGGTCAGTGACATCACTGATGACATCTCAAATGACATCACTGATGACATCACTGATGACATCATCCATGTGATAATCCGATGCACCTCTTCATACCCTAATATAACCTTTGATACACCCATTCTAAAATACAGACTACCATTTTTGAAACCATAGAGACACCAATACCAGTTACTACATACCCACTTACTGATTCTTAGGTCTACACACACATCCACTCATTCACCCATACAATCACTTATACATGCAGTCACTCCTCAACACAACACTATCATATGCAGTCATACACCTATTCAACCAGTCACATACCGCCACTCATCCATGAAGTTACTCACAGACCTAGATAGTCATGTAAAGAATCAATCACACTCCCATTTACTCACCTATACAGTTATACACACACCACCTCACTAATGCATACTTACTCGCTTATATAATCAGTGATACAAGTACACACTCATCCATACAGCCACTTTCGTAATAACTCACTGTCACATACAGTTATTTATATACACCATCACTCAAATAAACTGCCTTTTACATATGTAGCTACTTACATGTACCACTGAGATCTCCATTCACTCACGAACACACCCATACACACATTCACCCAGTCATAGAGCTGTTTCCACATGCAGTCTTGAACCCATACACCCAGTGAATCAACTAGTCACACACCTCCAACCCACCCACACACACACACTCAGTCTCCCATACAAATACTCAGGCAAACAGTCAATAACCCATATAAACTGTCATGTAGCTACTGACTAACCCTTGTACTAGCTTACACTACAACAGACACACTGATACAGACATTCACACAGTTTAGTCACTAATGCATGCATTCAGTAGGACACGTTTAATCAGTCACTTATACAATCAGTCACACACCTCGTAAATCGTTCATCCAGACACTTATACACCCACTGATTCTTCAATACAGCTTGCCATATATATAAAGCATATTTAAACTTTACAGAAACACACAGTCACTGGATGATGTCATCTGTGATGTCATCAGTGATGTCATCAGTGATGTCACTGACCATACCATGAATGATGTAATATGTGACGTCATGAGCAGTGCATTGCAGGGGCGCGAGTTATAGTTAGCTGAACTAACTATAACGGTGTAATTTCTATGGTTTTGTACGAGTGAAATGTCCAGCTAACTATAACGCCCCTGAAACCTAGGGTTTTTTCAGTGAATTTCTAAGGTTTTTTAAATGCAAATTTCTAACTATAACTTCTGTAAAACCCACGTTTTTTTCAGTGAATATATATATTAAAGAGTGGCAGTGGCTACTTTGTAGTTATAGTTAGGATTTGCAGGTATAGTAATTCTTTGGAATTTTGGTTACTAATAACTTTGCCCCAGTTTGATGAATCTCCTTGGAAGTTTTCAGGCCCATAGCTTTTTCAACATTGGCAGAGGATTGAAAATTTTGTAGTGGTTGGTCAATGGGGAGCAAAGATAAAAGAGGGCTCCCAAAATGCATTTTTCCACCAATGCATTTCTCGTAGACATTTGTATCTCATGTAGCACAAAAAACGGCTGAACGGATTTCCATAAAATTTGACAGGATTATACATTATGGTGCACAGATGATCCTTTTGGGTACTACAGTTAAGTAGTGTAAGTATTTTTTAAGTTTTAAGGCACATTAACTTAGTGATATATGTTGTCATGGTAATTTTGAAGAATTTTAAATTTCTAAAGGCAGTCATGTTGTTTTTAGGTATACTTTGGCTGTGTTCTGCAGTAGACCTTTAGCTACACTAAGTATAAGGTTTGTTATTGTCTCCTACCAATTACCACTTTATTAAAGTGGTACAAGGTAGGAATTTTTTTTTATATGTTTATATATATATTTTTTTTTTAACTGCACCCTGGCACTTCAAAAAATATTTTAAATAAAAAATACACTGTTCTACACTATATTTTACAAATATAGTGTACAACAGTGTGTTTTCTATCTTTAACATATTTAAATCTTCACCAAAAAGTCTACAGAATATAGGAGCAATACCTACAACAACAAGCATTGGCATAGCCAATTGGTCTCGCTTTTGGGACCTTATAAGTGTTTAGCACTGCGTCTGTTGTGCAGCATGATTAAAAAAGGTAATTTTTAGAAAAATGTCGATGTGGTCTGGGATAATACATTTTTTATTTAAATAAAAAAAGAAACAAACGGAGGAGTGGATTAAGGAAGAGGCACACGGAGGGAGGGTGGGAGAAAAGGAAGTGGGTGGGGAGAGGACGGGTGCATTTTCTTGGAACGGGAGGGGTTCGCACACTGAAATGGTACTGTACATGCAGCAAGTATGTTAAGAGTAGTTTTGAAAGAAAGCAGCATAAAAAAATCTATTTTAGAGTAAACCAAGCTTACGATGCCAGCGTTTGCCGAGAAAATCACATCGGCAATAGTTACAGTAA
>NC_140579.1:383228781-383231281 GCF_964204655.1 Triturus cristatus | reverse complement strand
CCCTGCAGGCCCGGAGCCCTGCAGCCCCGGAGCCCTGCAGCCACTGAGGCCTGCAGGCCCGGAGCCCTGCAGCCCCGGAGCCCTGCAGCCACTGAGGCCTGCAGCCCCAAAGCCCTGCAGCCCTGGAGCCCTTCAGCCCGGAGCCCTGGAGCCCTGCAGGCCCGGAGCCCTGCAGCCCCGGAGCCCTGCAGCCCCGGAGCCCTGCAGCCCCGGAGCCCTGCAGGCCTAGAGCCCTGCAGCCCTTGAGCCCTGCAGCCCCGGAGCCCTGCAGCCACGGAGCCCTGCGTGGGCAGGCGGGAACCCTAGCGTGAAGGCTCGGGTTGGACAGATGGGAGTCCTGTCAGTCCCGTCCATCTGGTTGCACCTCTCCCCTCGGCCATCTGGTCGTGCGCAATGCTTTCCAATAGGGCGACCAGATGGCCGGGCCAGCCTGGAAGTCCCGATGAGGGTCCATCCGCCTCGCGGATCCCAGCCAGGGCTCCAGGAGGCCGGGCGCATCCGCGCCTAGGGTCCCCCCGTCACTCGGAGCGCGAGGGTTACAAGAAAGGTAGGTAGCCTTCCCCTGGATTAGTAGGGGCAGGGTATGCCGGGACACCCCTCCTGGGGATTGCGGTTCTCAGGCGGGGACCAGATGGGCCAAGCCCGGACGTCACTTCCCCGTGGCGTCGGGTGCTTCCTCCTCCAGCCCGCGGCGAGGCAAAGTGCCCAGGACGGGCTCCATGGGTCCCCCGGGCATCCACCGAGGCCTGCAGCCCCAAAGCCCTGCAGCCCTGGAGCCCTTCAGCCCGGAGCCCTGGAGCCCTGCAGGCTCGGAGCCCTGCAGGCCCGGAGCCCTGCAGCCCCGGAGCCCTGCAGGCCCGGAGCCCTGCAGGCCTGGAGCCCTGCAGGCGGCCCGGAGCCCTGCAGCCCCGGAGCCCTGCAGGCCCGGAGCCCTGCAGCCCCGGAGCCCTGCAGCCACCAAGGCCTGCAGCCCCAAAGCCCTGCAGCCCTGGAGCCCTTCAGCCCGGAGCCCTGGAGCCCTGCAGGCCCGGAGCCCTGCAGGCCCGGAGCCCTGCAGGCCCGGAGCCCTGCAGGCCCGGAGCCCTGCAGCCCCGGAGCCCTGCAGGCCCGGAGCCCTGCAGGCCTGGAGCCCTGCAGGCCTGGAGCCCTGCAGGCCTGGAGCCCTGCAGGCGGCCCGGAGCCCTGCAGCCCCGGAGCCCTGCAGGCCCGGAGCCCTGCAGCCCCGGAGCCCTGCAGCCACCGAGGCCTGCAGCCCCAAAGCCCTGCAGCCCTGGAGCCCTTCAGCCCGGAGCCCTGGAGCCCTGCAGGCCCGGAGCCCTGCAGGCCCAGAGCCCTGCAGCCCCGGAGTCCTGCAGGCCCGGAGTCCTGCAGGCCCGGAGCCCTGCAGGCCCGGAGCCCTGCAGCCCCGGAGCCCTGCAGGCCCAGAGCCCTGCAGCCCTGGAGCCCTGCAGCCACGGAGCCCTGCATGGGCAGGCGGACACCCTAGCGCGAAGACTCGGGGTTGGACAGATGGGAGTCCTGTCAGTCCCGTCCATCTGGTTGCACCTCTCCCCTCGGCCATCTGGTCACGCGCAATGCTTTCCAATAGGGCGACCAGATGGCCGGGCCAGCCTGGAAGTCCCGATGAGGGTCCATCCGCCTCGCGGATCCCAGCCAGGGCTCCGGGAGGCCGGGCGCATCCGCGCCTAGGGTCCCCTCCGTCACTCGGAGCGCAAGGGTTACAAGAAAGGTGGGTAGCCTTCCTCCGGATTAGTAGGGGCAGGGTATGCCGGGACACCCCCCACTGGGGATTGCGGTTCTCAGGCGGGGACCAGATGGGCCAAGCCCGGACGTCACTTCCCCGGGGCGTCGGGTGCTTCCTCCTCCAGCCCGCGGCGAGGCAAAGTGCCCAGGACGGGCTCCATGGGTCCCCCGGGCGTCCCCCGAGGCCTGCAGCCCCAAAGCCCTGCAGCCCTGTAGCCCTTCAGCCCTTCAGCCCGGAGCCCTGGAGCCCTGCAGGACCAGAGCCCTGCAGCCCTGGAGCCCTGCAGCCCCTGAGCCCTGCAGCCACGGAGCCCTGCGTGGGCAGGCAGGAACCCTAGCGCGAAGGCTCGGGGTTGGACAAATGGGAGTTCTTTCAGTCCCGTCCATCTGGTTGCACCTCTCCCCTCGGCCATCTGGTCGCGCGCAATGCTTACCAATGGGGCGACCAGATGGCCAGGCCGGCCTGGAAGTCCCGATGAGGGTCTATTTGCCTCCCGGATCCCAGCCAGGGCTCCAGGAGGCCGGGCGCGTCCGGGCCTAGGGTCCCCTCCGTCACTTTGAGCGCGTGGGTTACAAGAAAGGGGGATAGCCTTCCTCCGGATTAGTATGGGCAGGGTATGCCGGAAGACCCCTCCGGGGCTGGCGGTTCTTTGCCGGGGACCAGATGGGCTACGCCCGGGCAACATCCTCCCAGGCTTCACTCCTCTGGCCCGCGGCGTGGCAAAGTGCCCAGGGTCGGGCTCCACGGGTCCCGGGC
>NC_140579.1:383216281-383223781 GCF_964204655.1 Triturus cristatus | reverse complement strand
CTGCAACATGGCGCACCTAACGTTTGGTCTATGAGTTGAAACGCCTTAGTAGTGCTTACATTTAGTCCACAGCACCCTCATTCTTGTTTCCGGATAACAAGTCTGACGGATTTAAACCTACCTAGTTCTATTGATATAGGTTCCTTCAAGCTTGATCATTAAAAAGGTTATTGAACCCTTGTGCTACTAAATACTTGAAGTGTAGCTTGTCCTTATGGCAGTAGACATTGCGGCGCACAGCCGTGCGGCTCTGAAACGTCATTTGACGCAGTATGGGGTGCCGGACACGGGCATGGACGTCATCTTTGTAGTGGGAGCCGATGCGGCTCACCCGTTTGAGTTGTTCTATTCCTGGGTGACGATTCCGGCAGTCAGTGGGGATGACGATACCTTTCATTCTTACACTGCTACTGCCGTGCCTGCTAACTATGCGCCGTATAGGACACAGGAGATACCAATATCTGCTTGGCAACATCAGATTTGGTTTAATGGCGCCCTCCCCCATGTGGTTATACCGCCGAGAATGGGCCCTTTATCAATTGCAGGGGCCACTTGGCCGGTACTAGCCGGATTTACGCCTCATCCCCGTTACCTCACGGTGACGGTGGCTGAATTGCGTGTACTACACACTGCCCTTATATCAGTATATAGGGCGTTGGTGCAGTATGTGTCGCGCACTGTACAGGCGGGGGCGCCTGTTAGTGCGGGACAACCTAGTGATCGTCACGCGGTGGTCATTAGTCCTGTTATGGTCAATTCTGTTATGGGCAAGCGCCCCCTCACAAGGGATGATTATCCTTTTTGGCTTGCTGAAAAATTTGACCAAATAGAGGCGGTTTATCCGCATACAACTCCTGTGGAAAAACACAGGATCCTCACCATTAGTTTGCCTAAAGACTTAGTTCCCCATATAGATGATTGTGTATCCTGGGGTAAGATTTTTGCTGCGACGTACGCGCAGTGCTTTGGCACTCCGTCTATGTTACAGCTGCCCTCCATAATTAAACAGGTTCAAGAGGACCATGGAGCGGAGTCTGCGATAGAATTGGGGATGCGGCTCCTCGGAGATTTTGGCCTGGTGGCTACCATGATAATGGGAAACCTTAAGGGTGATGCGTTGCACTTTCAGGTTCGTAATGAACTGAAGAAAGTTGCTGAAGAGGACAAGCCGCAGGAATTTGCAAAAATAATTTCAGAAGCATATCGTGATTTGGGTCGTAGCTCTTTAGGAGTTAAGCCTGTGATCAAAAATCCCGATTCTAAGCAGCAGGGTAAGGCAGAAACTTCTGGTAAGGATGGTCGGCCAATTTTTCCAAAACAACCTTGGCGGACTAAACAACAGGGAAAGCAGCAGCAGAAACAGGGCTCTCGGCCTGCCTCTCCCGTACAGTCAAGTAGTGAACGCACTTATGATCTGCGAGATCGTGCTACTATTAAGTCTCCTGATAGATTTCAGGTTTCTGAACCGCGCTCTCCTCGTTCTTCACAGGAAACATCGGCTACACAGTCTGGTGGCGGAGGCGGTGGCAAAGGTCGGGGTGCTCCACAACAGCGTGACCAACCCCGACAGACTGAGGGTAAAGGCAAGCAGGACGAGTTTGCTCGACAAAGACCCCCGTTTCAGAAGAAGAAAGTGGCGGCTCTGACGGCAAAATATGCCTCAGATAGTGCGGACACAGCTTCAGAACCGGACATGGGCGCTGACGCTACTGGACAGCGCGGCAGAAATTACCATAGTCCGTCAAGCTCTGCGTCCATTTCTGGCGGCGACAGCAACTGATGTATTGGTTACTGTTGAAACAGCTGACACCAGAGTGGCTCCCCCTGATAGACTTTATGAAATAGTCTTATTAATAGAGGGTGACATACAACGTACTATAAAAGGGATTTTTTGGGATAATCTGACCACCACCTATGATATCCTCCTAGCGGAGGCAGATTGGCCCCCAGCCTTCATTTTGGAAGCTCCTAGAGGGGAGGAGAAAATCCTCCCGTCCTTTGCGCACACTGTGCCTAAGGACCAAGCTGAAGTGTACGCTGAGGAGTGGGCGCTGGCGCTTGCGCCGGCGGTATATCGTACTCAGGTGGGATGGGACCGGTTGTCCCCCTGCCATGAGATTCCATTGCGGTCTATGCCCCAGCCTCAGCCCCAATATCCCATGCGTCGTGAAGCTAGACCTCACGTCGCGGCGATCCTTGAACAATTGGAATATCAGGGTGTAATTGAAACTTGTGTGTCCCCTATGAATAACCCTTTATTCACTGTAACGAAGCCTGACGGCTCGTACCGTTTAGTTTTGGATTACCGGCACCTAAACTCCCATTGCCGGACCTGCGCGGTACAGAATACACATAGCTCGGCTCTAGTCGACAGTCTCGTGCGTAAACGATTTAAAACGACACTTGACATTTCCAATGGCTTTTTTAGCCATAACCTGTCCACACTGAGTAGCCAGTGGACAGCGTTTACTTCGGGCGGAAAACAAAAACAGTTTACGAGATTAGCCATGGGCTACAAAAATAGCCCTGGCGTCTTTTCCGCTCGCGTGGTTTCTCTCTTAGAAAGAATAGACCCCGAGGCATACTCCTATGTTGACGATATCTACCTCACGGATGACGAGCTGTTGCCGCATCTGTCTCGAGTCGACAATATTGTAGTGAGTTTTGCTGACTATGGCTACAAATTCAATTTTGCGAAGTCTCACATCGCGGAATATACAGTGTTGTTTTTGGGCTACGAGCTCAATAATGAAGGTAAGGGGTTAGCTCCCCACTTTCTGGAGAAGTGCGCATGCTTGAGTGCGCCAACGACACTAAAGAAATTACAGTCTCTGCTGGGCTTTCTGAATTTCGGCCGTACGTACATTCCTGATTATGCCCAGCGTATCAAGCCGCTTTACGCCTTGGTACAACCCACATTTTCGAAGTCTAGCTGGCAGCTGGAACATTCTAAAATTTTACAGTCTTTACAGGCTGACCTTCTTGCTTCACAATATTTGCTGACACGTGATAACCGCACTAACCTGGTAATAAGAATAGTGCCAGGCGCCGTGGGTTTCACGTATTTGACGTTTAATGAGGGCGATACAGTCCCCATTGCGTACAAATCCCACTTGTACACCTCTGCTGAATTACGTTTTTCCGCGGTCGAAAAAGTTCTGACTGCTGTACAGATGGCGATCCTTAAAGAACGCGCACTGTCACATGGGAAACAGATTCTGGTTGTAACACCCTATCCTGCCTTAGAAGCGGTGACAAAGGCAAGTGTACCAAATTCTGAAGCTTTGCATCCTCGGTGGATACAATGGGCCACAACACTGACGTCGCCAGACGTCACCTACATCTTTGATGCCTCATTACAGACTCAAGAGTTCTTGCAGTATGAATTCGTTCATCCGGCTCCTCTGTCTTTGCGCCCGCTCGAAGAATACCATTGTGTCATATACACTGACGGGTCTGCGCAGCCCGCAATTGGATCAAAGCACGCCTACTCAGCGGCTTGCGCAATTGTCGTAGGTACTTTCGTAAATGGTGAATTCCAATCTGATGCAGTGCATACGCAGTCATTGGGCGATTGTACCGCGCAATTGGCGGAGCTTCGGGCTCTAGTGCTTGCACTGGAGTTTGCTGATCCCCGAGTCACTACTCTAATTGTGAGTGATTCTTTCTACTGTGTCCAGTCCTATAATGACAATTTACACTTCTGGTCTCAGAATGACTATCGAGACACAAAAGGTGGCACAATTAAGCATAAAACGCTTTGGGTTCGAGTGGCAGACTTTAAAGAACGTCTCCCTCTCGTGAATGTTATTCACACTCTTGGTCACCAGCGACTTGGTGTCCATGCTGTCGGCAACAGCTTGGCTGACGAGGCAGCAAAAACAGCAGTGGCTACATACTTAGTGGCAGCAGTTACCAGATCAAAGAGTAAGATTGATGATGACATCTTGGCAGCTATTGCTGCTACAGAAAAGGGAGGCGATTACCCGAAGGGTTTTCCTTCTCGTTACATTTACCATTTAAGTCCTGATAATGTCCCATTAGTGAGGATTAACGACGTTGGTGACAGAATTATTCCCAACGCGGACTGCAGACCCGCACTGATTCTGGCTGCTCATGAGGGGTTGGCGTCTGCCCACGCCGGAGTGTCAGCCACAATATCTCTGCTACAACAACGTTACTGGTGGTTCGGTTTATATAAACAAGCGCGCGCTTATGTTCTTGATTGTGACATTTGCCAACAGATTAAACCTTCTACTGTTGCGCGCCCATCACAAACACAGTTGTACATATCCAATAAACCATTTGGTTGTGTTTATTTGGATCACTGCGGTCCTTTTTCTTCTGATACTGCGTACAAGTACATCTTGGTTGCAGTGGATTCGTGCACACGTTTTCTGTGGGTATGGCCACAAAGGAGTGCTGACTCGCGGACTGTCATCAGAGATTTGCGTGTCTTTGTGGGAACTTTTGCGTGTGGTACCTTCCATTCTGATCAGGGCCCCGCGTTCGCCTCTAAGGCTTACAAGGAGGCTATGAGAAATTTGGGGGTCCTAGTCAAATTTTCGTCCCCCTACCGACCTGAGGGTAATAGTGTGGTGGAGCGAATGAACCGTGACTTAAAGCAATCATTGACAGCCCGTGTTTTAGGCACAGGCCGGAACTGGCTAGCCCATTTGTATAACGTCCAACGTGCACTTAATAATCACCCTAGAAGGTCTCTGGGTGGGCGGACCCCGTACATGATGCTCTTCGGAATCAGAATGTTTGTACCAGACCTTGATGGTCTAGACATGGCGGCGTCGACCGCACCCTTTGACGTAGATGATCACTGTGCTGTTTTACAGACTCTACAAGAAGCCAGAGACACTCTATCGAAGGAACACTTGCCCTCCACATCTGAAGTTGAAGTTCAGGTTCCGGTAGTCGGCTGGCTACCCCGAGTTGGAGATCTGGTCCGTGAGAAGGTGGAGAACAAGAAGGAGTTCGGCCCCTCTTATCGTGCACCAGTTCCAGTGCTTGGAGTGCAGGGTACAAGAACAGTCATTTTACCTCCACTTCCTGGTCGCAAAGAAAACAGGTACATCTCTATTGACAATGTCAAACTTCAGCGAGTGGCCGATACTTCTTAGCATGACTCCAGCAGTTTCATGCCAGACGATACAAAGAAATTCAAGGTTGACTCTTGCTTCTAACACCGTGCCTGATGTTGCCATCGAGATGCAATCGGTTACTGATCCCTTGTTGATACCGTCGGCTGGTGGTTTGCCCGACGAGACTGAGTATGCTTATCCTACACGTGGTCCCTCGCCTGTTTTACAATCTACGGCGCTTGGACAGTCCCGTTTCTCCTTTGACACTAACTCGATGCCCTCAAGCCCCCCATCGAACATTGCTGTTTTTTTCAGCTGGTTTAAGAGACATTTTTTGATTGCCCCTTGGACATACATTTGGCTGTTGCTTTTCAGTATTTTTTTGTTTATGTCCATTGGATTCGTGATAGTTTTTTTCCGTCTTGTGGATGGCCACTATCTGAGTGAGAGATCGACAATTAGACTTATCAATGGAACTTTGGCCCCCCACTCCTCGTCCCACGTCATGAAGAGGGACCAGACTTTTGTGAATATTACTGCCTGGCCCGTCTTGGATGGAATCGCATGGGATGCTGTTAAATTCCAAATTCATGGGCCTACAGAGGTCATTAATGTACCTAATGTATTTCGTGTTTCTATGGGTGATGTGGTTAGGCAGAACATCCGTTCTGATGATTGGGATGTACACGCCATTGAATCACTGTTTTCTGATTTGAAATATTATGCCGCTTTTGATGCTGAAGATTTATACGAAAATGCGGCTAATTATGCGGAACAGTATTGTTTTCAACATTATGGCAATCATTTCCTGCATAAAGCAAATACATTTAGAAATTTTGTAAATTTTACCCAATGGGAACACTGTCCTACTCCCGAATTCGGAAGTTCGCAAACACTAGTTAACAAGTATTCATATTTTACCGATTTCAGTGTTTCCAACCCGGCAGCGTTTTATTTTAAGGTGCTGCCTGAGTCTGCCGCAAAGGTTAGACTGACACACACAAAGTTACTTTATTCCAAGTCCTTTATGGACGAGTTGTCAATCAAAGGTTATGATGTATGGAAGGCTACTATTGATCTAAAGTCGGTTTGGAGTTCCAAGCCGTGGCAGGTACAGGGTACAGAGGCTTTACATCGTGCCTGTCTTATACCAAATCATATTTTATTTTTAAATTCATCCATCTTCCAAACCACCTGTTTTGGATTGGCTACTTCTAAACAATTAAAGTCACCTTCTGTGCCGGATCTGGGCGCTTATCCCAATTGGGATAATCACACAGATCTGTCCCTTGCTGCTTTGCGCTCCTTAGTTTCAAATACATCTTTCAATATTTCGAAAGTTAATAGTGAGGGTTGGTTACTTTGGCAAAGCAGTTCAGATATCTGCCAACGACGTTTTCTGGGACTGAAACCGGGGTATACTCAGGAACGCGTAGACCCTCGGTTTGAGTCGTCACATACAGTAACTACATACTCTGTGGGCAAGTTATGTCAATCTTGGCTGCGACATTCCACTTTGGCGTCTGTCAAAGTTCATTTATCACAATTACATGACAAAATAGATTTGAATGATTTTGTTAAGGGTCCTGTGGGTGGCAGAACCAAGAGGTGGGCGTATGCTATTTACAACGAAGTCTGGAAGTTGTCACAGATTGAGGCGGCTTCCAGATTGAGGGCTATTGACCAAGCCAACATGGAAAAGGTTTTAGCCGTTATAGATAACAGCATTAGCACTCTCTCTTCTAGGATTTATACATTAGATAATATTGTTTCATCGGTTGTTGATATAGTGCATGATGATATGTCTGTGTTATATCATGGTCAAAACCAGTTGCGTTCTGTTATGCAGTTTGCATGGACGTTGCAGACGTTGAAGGCAGGGAAGGTCCCTTGGGACTATCTGAACACTACATCGTTATTCCTTCCCTTTAACCTTACTGACAAGCAGCGCTTTATGTCTATGAAGGATGCTACATATTCATTGTTGCATATTGAAAAGTTAGAACCGTTGCCCTTCTCAGTAGCAGAGATCAATTCGGCTACGTGGCTAGCACACGGATTGATAACACTACCTTTCGCGCTTTTTAAGTTTACGTCTTGTATGAAACATTATGCTTTGGGTAGATATGAACCGCTGGGCACCGCTTTCATACATGAGGTTTGGTCCCTCCCCTTTACGTATCGATGTACTAGGTACGGGACTGAGGTTTATTTGAAAGGTGAGGAATGTACCACGTCACCAGACCATTCCTTGGTATGTAGGCACATTCAATTACACGGCGCATGCAATGTACAAGCACCGAACTTAGCCTGCATCCTACGAGGTGTCCCAGTGCCTGTGATTACGCCTTCTTTCACACTGCTTGCTAACGGTAGTTATTTGATTTTGAATAGTGAAGCTTGCTGT